>NC_056745.1:514685853-514893353 GCF_019279795.1 Protopterus annectens
TTATATCAACCAGAGGAGAAACTATGGACAACAATTAAAAGGATTTTACGGGAGAAGAAGAGGACAACAGTCAAGTGGAATAAGTTTATCCTTCCAACAGGTGGTGGTTTAGGATTACCTGATTTGAAGAGATATTTTACAGCTATACAGTTAAGGCTGTTAAACTACAATTCAAAGGGGAAAGGGAGGATAAAGGAAGGGGGAAAGGGATGATAAAGGAGAGAGTAATTCAAGAAAAAAAAGGAAAGAATGGGATTTTGAACACCAATCCGGAAGGAGGAGGAGAGAGCATCAGAAAGTATACACCAATCCGGAAGGAGGAGGAGAGAGCATCAGAAAGTATACTAAGAACTAATCCAATATGGGAATGGACAAAGGAGATTCTGCTGATAGGGATGACTACAACAGGGGGCTGGAATTTACTGGATGAAGCTGTCAAAGAAACCAAGGTCATCAGAAACAAATAAATAAAAGAAGGAAAAGTAGTAGAATGAGAAGAGGCCAAGAAGACATTTGGATTTAGAGGCTAGTGACTGCCTTCCCTATGAGGGCCTGATTTTCAGAGAAGAGAGAAAGGGATATGGAAACCCCAAGTGAAAGCCCTGCACTGGTTGAGTTTTTATTTGAATCTAGAATATAAAATGCTGTTAAAGGGATAATTAGTAGACCATATAAAATACTGCACAATAAACTACAGATATCGATCAGAAAGAGGTCAGAAAAGATTGTAAATTAAATATCCAATTCCATTTCCCAAAGAAACAAGAGGACGACATGTGTGGCTCCCAAATAAGGAGCAAAGTCAAGAAGATTTAAGAATTTGCTTGGAATTGTTTGCATAGATACTTTTATACTCGAAGCAGATTCCAAAGAATTTTTACTCAGGGAGATGGCAAATCTCCAATGGGAAAGAAAATAACTGGCAACATATGCTTTGGGAGTATAGCGAGTTTTACAGACTTTTACAAATTTCCCCAGAGAGAGAGAGAGTACTGTGTTGAGAATACTGGGTGAGCAAACTAAGGAAATTATATATTTTTTAGCTGGGATATAGGATCTGAACTGCCTAGACATAGTAAGGCCTTGCTAAGGTTTCATTCTGGTGGCTGCCAAAATTGCAATTACTAGTTTGTTTGTCTTTCGGCTTTTTCCCAGTAAGGGGTCGCCACAGCAGAACTCCGGTCCACTAATGATTGGCAGTAGATTTTTACGAAACGCCAAGGTGCCAGCTCGACGCTCAACCTTCAACGAAGGCATGCCCATTTACGCACGCACAACTTTTGAACGCTACCCAACCACGGGGAGGACATGCAGACTTCCACACAGAAGGCACTCCCAAGCCAAGCAGAGAATCGACCGGGAGAACCTCTTGCTGTGAAGGTAACAACGCTATACTTGTAGTAATAAATACTGTACTAGAGAAAAGAACAGGTAAGATCTTTAGAAAAGGATAGGTGTAAATTATGTAGAAATAAATAAAAATTGTCAGAATAAAAGATGCAGAAAAATGTTTTGTAGGAGGAATGTAGTTTAAGAGAAAGTAGGAATTGAATAAATTTATATAATGTTGCCTAGATTATAGGATATGTGATGCATAGTGTGTGTAAATGTGAACTTGTTAATGTGGTTTGATTACTTTTACATAACTAAGTTTGCCCAATGTGTAAAACAAAAAATAAGTGTTTATGGAAAACGATTACTCAGTGTGCACAAAGCAGTAAAGAAGCAAATTTATCCCCACAATCAGTGAATGTCAAGAGGCAGGTGTGTGGTTCAAGCTGCTGTATATCCAGATGTCTTCAGAACATTTTTTTCTAGAGGAATATTACTAATGTGTGCTTCTAATATTACAGCTTCAACTAGATGGAATGAGGAGATTAGGACACACATCTGCACCACACCTTAATTTCTGAGAGAGTAGTACTGTGGTTTGATAGTAAAAGTGTTTCAAGAGGTGGCCAGTAGTCATGTTTCTTTAATTAAAACTAATTTAACAGATTCTAGATTTAAAGTAGGGCACTCACATTAGACCTTGAAGCATTTTTGTATTATCTTTTCAGAAAAATGTTCAGTTTGTGCCATTCCTCACTTCAGAATATTTAACCATTATTCACAATGCTACAAACAGCATTCTTTTTACTTGGTAATTACAACCAGGAATAAATTTATTCATGAATATCAGAATTAACACAATTCAAAAAAAATCTCTCTACTCAGAGCATTGCAAAAGTTAACTTTGTACACAGACTTGACAAATGATTCAAATTCTGCACTCTACCTTTTCGTGGTGTCTTCTATTTCTAACACTTTTAGTGTTCTCCATCTACCCCACATTTTTAAGTTCTAAAGTGAAACTATGATGGCCAGCCTCTCCTACTTACTGCTCCATCTTTAACAGCATGATATTAACATTCTAACCACCACCACAACATTTCAAATGTTTAACACTTTCACTACTTAATCAAAATGACCTTAAAACATACAAGTTCAAAAATGATCACAGAAAAAAAGCGCACACAAGCAGATCTGATGCTCATGCCAATGTACATGTACAGCACGTGAGACACATGCATATACTTTGGGAGCGCTGCCACACACGCACAGACGTATCCATTAAAGATCTATAGACAGATCTCTAGCTCTCCCTAAAGTGGCACCACAGAGTTGTACATCATTTATTTGGACTGGGACATGTACAAAGCTTTTTCATTAAAAAAAAATCTCAACTACAGAATGAGACTAATGCAAATACACAATGGAACTTAAACCCGAAAGGAATAGAGAACACTCACTAAAAAACATACAGCACACTTGCATGACAAAGAGTTTGTGAAGCTCTAAATGTGGCAAGACAGCTCACTCTAGAAGCTGAAAAGATTAAATGAGAAAGCCTTGTGGTAACTTTAGAATAAAGAAAAGTAAGTTCAAGACTACTTAAAGGAGTTAAGACTCCCTAAATGCGGCAAATTTTAATTATAAAATGGAATAACTTATTACCATGGGTCAACATTGAGACTATTACTTGATAAATCAACTTGAATTATATTTACCTTTGACTTTAGGACAGGCACCTCTAAAGCTGCAACTTTGGCCACCAGTTTTCAATGGACAACAGCTGGAAAGCCGACTGCTACAGCATCTAAGTACCTGTGAGGCAAGTTTCCCATCACAAACTACAACTGAGACTCTACTGATATAAAACAGCCAAAAAAGTCCAAAAATCAGTATGGGAAGACCGCAACCACTAACTTTATTAACATAAGCAAACTGCAATGAAACGTTTTTGTCAATCCAAATTCTTGACTTCATCAGGTTTCCCACCAGATGAATTACAGCCATATAGAGAGACACATGTACGCCAGGAGCCAGCTATGGTACAGTGTCAGAAGTCAGTCAAATGTCAGTCAATTCAATCAAATGGGAAATATGCCAAGTGTCTTAACACAGTGAAGAGAACTAAAACAGAAATGTTTCATTTTCAGATCTTTTATAACCAATCCATCAATTAATTACTTAAGTCTCGAGTCAAGTAGGAATTGTGTACATTTTACATTTTGAAAGCATCCGGTCCACAAATGTCAAAAAGTAGAAGTGGGGAAAATTGTTGGTCAGGAGTTCCCAAAAGTACTACACACTGCAACACAGGACTGCAAATGAAAGGTTAACATCCTCCAACCCAAGAGACTTACCGCACATGAGCAAGTCAGATTGCATCAAAAATAGTCTAGGGATAGAAAACTCTTATACAACATCAACAGAATATTTTGGAGAGACAGGTATATCTTGTACAGGATAAAGTTGCTATGGAACAGATTCCCCATTCACAAATTTCGTCCTTGTCCATATTCAAACGCAACTTGGATCTATGGAAAGGAAACAAAAAAATTACCGCAGGACTGCCTTCTGCTCCAATGGACAGAGGTAGCTCCTAAATCCTTTATCCTATGCATGTCTCCTCAAATTATTCCAAACAGGATAGGTTAATTTGAGCAGAAAAAGGGAAATGGACTAGGCTTAAAATGGCCTAGAAGGGCAGCTAACCTAGTGCTTACCTATAGACCTATTACACATAAATCAATGACAATGCTATGAGAAAGGCATCAAAGATGTGCTACATGTGGAATTCACCAGAACCTACATTAACAGAGCTGTTACCATGCCACCTGAATCTGACTGAATCATGATCACACAAAATTCAAGCAGTTTATGACACCAAAGTCATACCACATTTAACGCAAAACAGAGCACACACACTTTTACATTTCTAATTTTTAAATATTTTAAATTTCGGACTACAGACCAGCATACAAAGCCCACTGTGCAGAGTTCCATTATCTAAAATTATGTAATGATCCAATAAAAGAATTGACCATGACAGATAAAGCATGTAGGGTAAGCACAGAGATCAGACCGACAAGATGCACAATTGTCTATGTTCAGCTTCTGCACTAGAAAAGAGCACCCATCATATTCCACAACTTCCTATTCCAGCTTTGTGCCTATTCCACACCCTCCCTTCATGGGCAAAAATATCTGTCCCTGATCACGTCAACTGCACAGTAGCAAAAACATTTCACATTCCACAGCCTTCTGCTTCAGTTAAAATGAATGTCTCCATATTATGCAGCTTTACCGGTTCCAAAATCAGTATCCAACATAATCCTGACTGAAGCCACTTCCTACTACACATTTTTGTGGTTACAGAATCTGCTCAGAATAAAACAGCAACAACTGGAGGAAAAAAAAAATCTACCCAAAAAGTAATCCTGCCACCTTCACGGAAAACTATTTTCTCTGAATATACAATCTATGCAAGTCTAAATCAGTAAAGTTGACAATTTGAACAAGGCCCTTTTAAATAAATTCACAACAGCCACTGCCAAGAACCTGAACAGCTACAAATCTACAGCCACATTTTTTAAATACTCAACATGTTAAAAAGCACAACTACTACAAATCTAAATGACAACACAAATTTACAGTGCTTATAAAATACCAGCTAATAAAAAACTGCTGTTAAAAAACTAACCTTTAAATCTGTCTCATTTTCATGGTTGCATTCTGTGTCCTTCACAGCTGTGTGAACATTAATAGAATCTGTACAACACAAAAATAATAAAAATAGACATAAAAAGTAATAATTCTAATTTTAACACTAAACGATATCACAACAGTGGCAATAAATGGAAAATAATTTGTAAACAATTATTCAAACTATTTCAAAACAGAACATGCCATAAACAGAAAGATATATGCAACTTAAAGACTATGAAGAGAAAAATTGCTAATTTCACAACTCAGTTTTCACTTCTGTATACTACAAGGTAAAGTAACCACACCCATTTCAAATTACCTTGATTGACAGTAACTGCTAGCAAGTTTTTGGAAATCATTGCATACAATCGCCTGTGGAAAAACAAAACAGGTTACTAGCACTTTATAGCAACACTCTGTTGGCCACATAATCGTAATTACTACTTATACAAAATGGCAAACAATAGCAAGGACAAATATTTAGCTCTTCTTGGTCAATTCCTACTTAAACAAGGGTCATGCATCAAAATCAAAGCCTCACTATCTAAACCTTGCACTCACTTAATACAATTACAATTTTAATAAAAATGCATATGAAGTACAATTATGGGGTCAAAGAAGATTTGGCAACTTTTAAGTCAAGAAATTGAAACACCACGTTTTGCAATGGAAACCAAAGCATTGCATCTGTTATTTTACATCAAGACAAACTATACACCAAGTTTTCTGGGACCACAGATACTATCAAGAAGGAAATCCAACTAAATCCAGCGCTGACCCATTATAATGTTGTTCGCCATCATTAACATCTTACTTTATCCATGTGGCTACATGGTGAAAAGGCAACAGGATACGCGTTAAACAAGCCAGTGCAGCGAACTTTCAAGAACTTAATTCAGAACAATGGAGAAACGAATCCTAACAGTATAACATCAAGAAATTTAACAACCACAAAATCAGATGGCCGTAGAGAAACAAGTATTACTGTTGTAATAAGATTACCAGCGGTAAAGAACAAATGTAAGGTTATGAATAAATATAATCGATCATCCGCAATGTTAAGCCATCAATGCTGAAATCCCATCCATCCTAATCGCACACTGTGAATCCCAAGTAAAACCAAATTTACCACCTGCTTCCAAGCTAGTCACTTTTAAGTGTTCATCACAAGACAAAACTATTTGCACTTGCTCCTCTATTTGAAAGCAGAAAAGACACACAACCTACTCAGTTTGCCCTATAAAATATAAACTCTGTAAACTGTGGGTTCCAAAAGTAAACTGGACAATGACAAACAGAACAAATAGATATAGCAGAAAAACACAGCAGGCACCTTTCCACTTGGGATGAAAGAATTTAGCACTACTGTTTTATGTAATAAACTTTGATTTGTGGAAGGTGCCTGCTGTGTTTTTCCGCTATATTTACTTGCTGGTTCTTGGTCTATCTGTGGGTTCACCCTCCTCTAAACATTCTAGTTGTCCACTATATATATATATATATATATATATATATATATATATATATATATGGACATCTCCACAATACACTCCGAACAGCACATTTACAAGTCAAGGGAGATTCAGGTCCCTAAAATCTGCTGCCCATGAACCCTCTCACTACATACCTAGTTCATTCCAGACATGATGAAAAACGGAGATGCGCAGTAATAAACCTAGCCAACAGCCTGGCAAACTCGGCCCACTGCAAATGGTACACTGCACAACCACCGTTCATTAACCTATCCAAAACTTTCTGGATTGAAAAGATAAAAATAAAGACAACTTTACTAAAAAAACAAGGAATACTAAACTATATTCTCATATTAAAGCTACTTTAAAACTCACCAAGCCTGTAAAGAATTTTAAATAAATCAACAGCAATTTCAGCACTTGTGTCTTTCAGCTTTTTCCCCTGTTAGGGGTCGCCACAGCGGAACTCCAGTCCGCTGATGATTGTCAGTTGATTTTTACGTACCAGCTTGCCAGGCCTGATGCACAACCTTCAATGAAGATACGCCCATTCACGCATGTCTCCACGCAGAACACACTCTAGCTGAGAATCGAACCGGACAGTGTCTTACTGTGAGGCGACAACATTACCGCAGCACCACCACTGCGGGCCAACAGCAATTTCAGCACTAATACTAGCAATACTTAATGAAAATGCACTCATACTATCATATCGACCAAAGATTACTGTACATATTGCTACAATCTGTCAAATGCTTGTTATATTATCTTCCATCTATGCTGATTAAGTCTTCTGTATAACTGTTTCCTATTACATTACTGTATATATATTTTTTATTTTTTTATACTATATTACACTTTATAGCTAATTATTGTCATTACTTTACTTTCTGTAATCACTGGAGCTTTTCTCCCCAGGACTCTGCTGAAAACAGACAAGTTGTCCAGCCAGATTATCCTGGTAAACAAATGTTAAAATATATACATATATAGATCCTTATTGCTCTACTATATATGTACTGTACTTCTAAAACAAGAGGGGCACTGTGTGTGGGCAAGTGCATCGCGTTTTTCTTACCACTGTTTTGAGTGCACTGCACATCACTGCTCCCATCGTGATGTCACCCTCTATGACCCCACCCACAGTGATGTAATACATTAGCCACACCCATGTGTACCATTTTGGTCCACTGAAAAAGGTGGCAGCCCTATAACCTTCAGAAACTTCATGCTAATGTAAAGCTAGTTATTTTACTGACATTCCAAGTTTATAACAGCAACAATTAAAAACGGTCTTGTCCACATTTACATTAAAAGGCTGAGGGGTAATGTGAAAGCAAACATTACATATTAAAGGCTGCATGTAATAAAAATAATCTTGTTCTCAATGTACAACACTAGCAAACACTGACAGTCTGTCCATCAATGACACCATACTTGCATCCACTGTCAGTCACCCAGGGAACACCCAAACCCGTGCAAACTTTAATGGGGGATACTAGACTACAATACAACAGTCATATGGGCGACAGGCAAAGGTCTTAGTGCAATCTAGGCAGACCACTCTTACACCCCATTCTGTCACCTTTCAACTTGCTCATTTGCAGCTCTCATCTCTACACCTTCAGCTTTTCATTTAATATGCTTCTTCCACCACCCCACTCCTTCCGCTCCACCTCCTTTATACCCACAGGTTGTTCACCCACTCAAAATGCCTTCACACTCCCTCACCCAAACATAATCCATACCATGAAAACCTGTACCACTGTAAACATGTTTCTTACCCCCCTACTAAAAACAACCTAGAGATATACAAGTGGCGAACAGCAACAAAACATACAGAATGTTCCACCTAGTACACAGGGTTAAGAAAAAACAAAGACTTCCAATGCACATGCCAGGTGTCTGTAGTAGTACCCATACATAATATGTAGTAACTGTGAAGATTACACAACACTGAAGTTAAGGATATCAAAGTAACACTTTTGTCTTCTCTCTAAATAGTTGCAACCTTGAAGTAAAAAAAAAAAAAACAAAAACCAACTCTTGGCACTTGGTTAAGAGGATAAAAAAAAACATTAAAATTACAAACACCTGTACACAGTATAAAATGCCTTAATAGAATTAGATAACCTGCACTCAGTATTTTTAAACAAACTTAATATGTGTGAGAAAGTTCATCCAACCTTTCTATCTGCTATATCCAACAAATTAATGTTTAACAAACACTTACTTCTAGTTAGCCGCATTTTCAAACTGTTTTGTAAAATATTGTTCCTGGTACAGCTATGCTTACACAATCCAATCAAATACTGCACATACACCAACAACAATAAACCTTAATTATTGTTAAGAAAGGGTGGTATTTTTATTTACCTTGGTTCTTTCACAGAAAAACTTTGTACTCCAAACAGTTCTCCCAAAAGATCGTTTGCACAATGGACTAGATGCTGCTGTTTTTTGTCATACAACTGCTTGGACATTATGTACTGTCCAAGATAAAATATGACCTGTGGTATGAATTACATGTAATCAAAATTAAAAACAGTTTTAATAATGATATTCTAATTTAATGACGTTGCATTAAGACAAATGTTACTAAAGCAAACAAAAATTGATGTACTTACCTCCTTCATTGTAAAAACATCTTTTGGAGCCCCTGCCTGTTTCAACAGCTTCATAAGTAACGGCTTAGGTCTCACCTGTAAAACATTTGGGTGCCACCTATATTACACTTGCATGCAAAAACATTTCTCTAAACTATAATAATAAAGAAAAAAAAAGTCTATACTGACCAAACCCTGCGGCTCTGATACAATGTCAGAAGAGCTACTGCTAAGGAAGTCACCAACTGCTATCTTCGCATTAGAAGCAGACATCTTTATATTGCACTATTACCTACAAATGCATAAAAATATAAATTACTAGAAGCATTAAATGCAACTCAGGCACTACCATCATTTTCTTATGTAGAAATGTTTTGATTCAATAAATGAAGTATGTTAATATTTGACAATTACTATACGGCAAGCCATCAAACAAAAACTACTCTACATATGGGCAGACAATCATTTATGTTGCATATAAATGTCATCTACACCACTGCAAGAACTGCAACCAGTTCCAGCTGCACTACTTCATGATAAACATAGCTATTCGTTACCTGAAATAAATAATATTTACAACTACTTAATAAAGTGCTTCCGCCAGGATCCAAACCCAGCCCTCCTAATGACCATTTCCTAGGTACAACCTGACATTATATATGTGCAGCCAAACAAGTCAAGACTAGACCCCCCTTTTTCCTAAACGCAAATTACATATTAGTCAACAGCGGAGGTCTAGACATGCCCAAGCATGACTGCCAAGTAAATATGAGTCACCAGCAAGCGTTCAAACTACAACAGTACAACTGCACTATACAGAGGTTTCCAGGCCGACATATGCCCCGACATGTCCGCCACAAATGTGCGTTGACCACGTACTAGTAGGCGTAGTCTTCCGCCGATGGGAAGCGGTGATCTCGCAAAATACACACGAGTTTTGGGCGATGTTGTAGCGTGCTGAATCACTAGATGCGCAGTAGCAAGCACCGCCCAAACCAGGTTACATCAGTCACCAGTAATGAATATTCATTACGATGTGCCTCCAACCTGAATGAATTTGGAATTGTGTGTGTGTTTTACACCGCATTTCCAACAGTTTTGAAAACGGAATATTTCTGAATGAGTAAATAATTTTATAAGTAACAGTCCCACTGTGTAAGTTAATACCCGTTCTGGTGTTCTGCTTATCACATCGGTGTATTTTTTTTTTTTTTTTTTTTTTTTTGGGGGGGGGGGTAATCAGCTGCTCAACTACATTCATTGTAAGCATGATGTCAGTGGCTAATATGCATGGCATGCCAATCATGCTTTATTTCATATTCTGGTTTACTCGTCAATCATCCTAGCCACGCCGACTCCTGCGCCAAACGGAAGGTAGAACATCGCCAATTTTTGCCATTACTGCATTACCACTCAGAGAGGATAAATGGGGCGGGTGTTGCAAAACATCATATAAGAAACAATTGTTACACCTTCAGTGAAAACACAAAAGTGCCTAAGTCAATTGTGGCAACGATACAATGTTCACGCTGACATCGTAGACAAAAAAATGTATCAAAGTTGTAATACAAAAAAACAGCATACCTCTTTTGTTCAAATGCTTTGCTTTCCATCGGCTCCTCCACCGAGCAGTGTAAAACAAAACATCGTTACCCACAACTACTTGTGAAGAGCCATTTACGTGCATTCACTAAATTTGACCTTGGCCTATTTTCTTCTTTTTAACCCAAATATCCATTAGTAGTTACTACTTATTTATTTATTGACAAACTTGTGAAGTCTACTCTCAGGCCACACCATTCCGTGCTCGGGCACATTAACTACGTGCGCGCACCAACTATTTTTTGTGCTGTGTTTCATTTTTTTTTATGGGAGGGTGGAGTATTGGAGCTGACGTAGCTCCTTGGGCGACGTTTATATCTCACAACCAGTGACAATAATTGATTCATTCATCCATTAATAATTTGTAAACTTGCTGTGATGTCTATTCTCAAGCCATACTGTTCCCTGCTGGGGCACATTAACTATGTGCGTGCACCAACTATTTTTTTGTGATGTATTTCATTTTTGACAAGAGGGGTGGAGCGCGTGAGCCAATCTAGCTTCTTGTGTGAATTTTGTTTGTCGCAGACTCGCAGCCAGCAGCAGTGAATTAAGGTTTCCACCTGTCCCACTTTGCGAAGGACAGTCCCACTTGGGCAGTTGTGTCCTGACAAAAAATTAAAAAATGGCAAATGTCCTGAGATTTTAGAACACAATTATTTCTTATATTTTATATAATAGTTGCATAAAACAGTTATTCTGTATCTAAAATACCTACACGTTACAAGAAACAATAAGCAACTAAATGCTACAAGAATAAGCTTTTATTTAGGCAAAAAAGTTAAGTTCTAACCTTTGTACTAACCGTGGATATGTGTCGCCCTGTAAAATCTGATGTTTATACCAAAAATGTCCCACTTTGGAAATTTGTAAAGGTGGCAACCCTACAGTGAATGTGCTTGATCCACGAAAACATAACTGGGTGAGCAGCCCCTCCCACATTAAACAAAGTCATGAACTGTGTCTCCCAGGTCCTTGCTCATTTTTTTTAATAAACAAAGCTGTGCCAAAGAAAAGCGAAAACGGACATCAGAAAAACAAAGTGTATGTCCGTCCATCTGGGTGTCTGTGAGGGTCTGTAAGTGTATGCGTGCCAGTGTTTGCATAAACGTATAGACTGTACGCAAGTGCGTCTATATGCAAGTGCATATATGACAGTGTATGACTAGTCTATATGACTGTACGCGATTACTTGTACATGCAAGTATGCGTGTCTGCGAATGTACGAGTGGGTGCTAGTGCACATATACGAATGTGTGATTACATGTAAATGACTGTGCAAGTGCATGCGTATGTGAGTGCAAACGACTGCCTGTATGCAAGTACATGTGAGCATGGTTTTGTAGAGGGTTCAGTATCAAACAGTGCTATTGTGGGGATCCAGTGAAACAAGAGATTGCACCAGAGAACATTATTTTTATCAGCTTTAGATACCGCTCACCTGCACAGATTTTTGCTTCTTATTTCTTGGTCTGTTCTCCTCATAAAATTTGTGGATTTCTGGCAAATCATTGAGGATTGAAATTCTTAAATAATGATGTGTATTTGAGTTTCAGACTTCATTTCCTTCGGAAAAATGCATGCTAACATAAATCGTGTTATTCTAGCAACTTTTTAAGTTTATAAAAAGCAATATTTAAAATCTGTCCCTATTATTGTTCCTTTGTCCCACTATTATTTTAGGCTGTAACCAGAGTTCTTACACTAAGAAGTTGCAAGGTATTCACAGCTATTCAGGGAAAATAATTATTCACTTTATTATAATATTCCTTTTTTCCAGTTAAAAGAAAAGCTGGCAATGTAAAATTTGGCAAATATTACTCTACAAATGCATTTTATTTTATTTGTCTTTTACTGGGGGAAAGTCCGACTGAGTAATACCCATTTTCAGCAGTAGCTCGGGGAGAAAAGCTCCTTTTGCTTACATTGCATTGTACTAGATTCCAGTTAAACAGAGCAGTTGCATTTCTGTTTACATTTCTTGACTAACAGTAGTTACATTTATACATTCTAAAATCTTACAGAGCTGGAAGTTACTAAAGAGAAAGCCCACATGCAACTTAGTGGATTGTACAGGCAGCAGTTATGTATAAAAATTGTTCTGTCATTTCAGTGAAAGGTTGAGAGTATTGTACAGTGAACACAAAGTCTTAATCTTGTGATGAGAATGTGCAGGACCAGGATTGGTTAAGATGTTGTTTAAGCAGTGATTTAAAACTATTGAGTTTGTCGGAGAGTTTTACTTGTGTGGGGATACTTATTCCAGAGTTTAGCAATGTATTGGGTGTAGATCAAGCCTTCTGCAACATGATTTGACTTATTTGTAAGTAATAAGAATTTGTTACTAGAAAGGAGGTCCCTTCACGGACAGTAGGGCAGTAATAAGTTTTGAATTTGTGTGCTATAGTTAGTTTTGAATATGTTAGGTAGTTGTGCAGTTCAAATCAATTTAATTGCTTTAAGCTATGACAATGGTGGAGGGAGATTGGTGGCAAATTTAGCTATTTTATTGTAGCAGGAGGCATTTCTGTGCAAATTCATCCTATCAATTTTTATTGTCAAGCAGAAACTTCAAGTGATTATAACATACCTGGGCATGGGAGGTGTGGTGGTTTTGACCACAAAGAAACAATATTTTGGAGTGCTTAGTGCTGCTCAGGCAGCATATATTTGTCAATAAACATTTTGTTATATCTCAAAGATCATTACTAATAATTCTTAGCTAGTAAAAGTTACTCACATGTTTTTTTTTGTATAAACGTATCTTTGCCTGTGTCTTAAGTGATAATTCAATAACGGTGTTTGCCACCACAGCAGGTTGGTAATTTGCCTCAGATTCAGGTGAGAGACTCTACTGTGGCCAAACTGGCTCCACAGACCCCTCTCCTTTTTTTCCTAGATCCCACTGTGTGGCAAAGACAGCCACTATGCACTGGAGGTTAGCAATGTCTTCTGCAGCTACTGGGCTCCCCTTAGTGGGCAAGGGAGAACCACTTTGTTGGTGTTGCAAGAAGGGGCAGGGAAAGTGCCTCTGCTTAACCAAAATGTTGTGGCCGTCCCTGAGGAAGCTGTTGCTGCCATTAAAATGTGTTTGCCTTAATTTTCCTGTCAAAAAGAAACAGAAAACTAAACTTATAGCTTCTCCTTCTCCAGTTTCACTGGACAGGAATAGTTTATTAAGTCTAGCTCAGGGTCTTATACAGGTTCTTGACCTTTCTTATCAGGTGGTTTCTGGAAAAATAAAAATTGCTTCCTCTTTTCCTGAAGAGATTCAAGAAATTAAATCCAGAGAGGAATGTGGTGGAACAGATGCATTTTTTCCCCTCAGAATTTAATTCAGACTCAGTGGAGGACGTCACCTGAATCTCCCTATCAATGGCTCTCTTTCTCCAAAACTATTTCCAGAATGTGCAAGTGTATTCAGTGGATGAACACTGAGGTTTCTCAGTCCCACAGTAAATACTATCAGCTGTTACAGAAGGAATTTCCAGAACCATTACCCATTTCCCCAGTTCTATCAGCCATGGAGGAAGTGTGTGTCACTGCCTGCACTTTTCCTATTACACAGCCTACTGCCCCTAAAAAGACAAACAGAATGTAT
Organism: Protopterus annectens; assembly: GCF_019279795.1. NCBI lineage: Eukaryota > Metazoa > Chordata > Ceratodontiformes > Protopteridae > Protopterus > Protopterus annectens. The sequence goes on from NC_056745.1 coordinate 514,700,169, forward strand.
AACGTTCCTTACTCTTAAGGTTTTATACACTCTCCCCAAACGTGACCCTGTAACTATAGTTAATCCAGCTGTTGCCAAACATTTTAATTCTAACCCTTCCCCTATTGATAAGGATGATAAAACACGTTTTAAGTTTGGGCGCTCATATGTTAAAGTATATTGTGACTAACTGTGAAAATATGAGGAATGTTTTATCTGCAGTTCCTCCATGTAAGGAAAAATCTGCTTTGTGTGGTTAGGTTTCTTTGATTTTTCAGGTCGCTAGTCATTTAAAGTGTGTTTATGACTGTAGATACTACATCCAGTGAGGTTCCCACTGGTACTGTGTTGAGGAGGTTTGCCTGGCTTCATTCTCAAAACTTCCTAGACCTAGAGGATGTACAAGTGAGCTTTTAAATTTACCTTTGGGTAGAGATTTTAGTCCCACTGATGCAAAGGTTATCAGTAATGTGATGACAGGGTTAAGCTGATATACAGGGAATCTCTCAGATTTTTTTTATCCCTAAATTTTCCAAAGGTCATTTGCTCCTGTATCCAACGACAGCAAAAAAGAAAACAAAACAAACAGTCTCAGCAATATGCTGGTAAGCAGCCATTAAAAAACAATGGTGGGGAGATTCCCTAAAAGAAAGCAGGAAACCCCTGCCCAGAACAAAGGACAGTCAAAAACGTCAGAATAAGTATGTAAGAAGTCTTGTCCCATCTGCTACCCTGGTAGTCTCTCATCCCTTCCAGAAAGTCAGATTCTCCATTTCTTTCTCTTTGGCAACAGGTTGTGTCAGACAAATGGGTTCAGAGACTGACTCAGTGGGAAGAGATCCCTCCTTTGCAGGGAGGTATTCCACATCCCCAGACCAAACCCCTCTGCTCCCTCCTGTCCTACATCAAATGCTTTATCGGGGGAGGGGGGTAGAAATGGTGCCTTTTTCCCAGTGGGGAAAAGGTTTCCATTCAAGAATGTTTCTGATGCCAAAAAAAGAAAATGCCAGGAGATCAGTTATGTTTCTTAAAACAGTTTGTGATCGTGCCCAAGTTCAAGATCCTTTCACAACATAATCTCTTACCCCTTCTTCCCCATTTGAGATTTTTTGATAACCTTAGATTTAAAAGATGCTTATCATCACATTCCTATCCATTAAGGCTTCAGATGTTTCTTAAGGTTTTATGTATCTGGGTCACATTATCTGTTCCCTGTCTTACCCTTTGTGCTATCTACTGCCCCAAGAGTGTTCACAAGGTGTCTAGCTCCAGTTATAGCACATTGCAGACCATATGGTATCCACATTTGTCCATATGTAGATGTCCTGCTTATCTATGCAAACTCTCTTTCAAAGTGTCAGGAATGTCTCTCTTTGGTGAGAGATCTAATATGCAGGCTGGGATTCCAAGAGAACCTCAGTACAAAGAGCTTTTCTTCCAATGGAAAAAATATATCTACATTTAGATATATTCCAGTTTTTTCTCCTGATCTCTCTGGTGTTACACATACAGCCACTATGGACTGGGGTTAGCAATGTCTTATGCAACTGTTGGGGTCCCCATAATGGGCAAGGGAGGGGATACCCCAGGATTCTGAGTCTCATGTCATCTATGATTCTCATAATACCTCTGGCAAAACTCCACATGAGAAAGATAGAGTGGTATCTGAAGTCTCTTTAGTCCCAGCACCAATACCCATTATCTTTTCTGTTTCCAGTTCGGGGATATGTGAGAAGAGAAATCCCTTGGTGGAGACATCAAGTACCCTGAATCCAGGTCTCTCCCTCTACTCTCTTGCTCCAAAACAGTCAGTTACTACAGTTACCTTGCACTTTGTTAGGGGGATAAAAGTGCAAGGTATCTGGGACAGCAAACATAGACACAAGCACATAAATATAAAGGAGGAAAACAAAGACAGACACAAGGACATAAATGTAAAGCAGAAGTTTGCATTTAAGGCATTCAACTATCTAAATTATCTTTGGTCCCCAGGACCACTTCAAGTTGTTACAGACAATACCACAGTGATGTGGTACATAAAAAAACAACAGAGAACCAGGTCTTACCCCCTTTGCAGACTAGACATGTTATCATGGGATATAGCTTTACAGCAGGATCTTACTCTACATCCTACATTGTGTCAGAGCAAAATTGTATGGTAGAAAAGGTGGGCAGGACAAAGGCAGACCTTCATGAATGGAAACTAGATTGTGGGTCTTTCAAGATCTGATTCATCTGTGGGGAGTTCCTTAAGTGAGCCTTTTTGCCTTCCCAATGAACAATCAGCTGGCAAAATTCTGCTCAAAGACTTCATACAAGAAGGCCTGGAAGACAGATGCCTTTTCCTTTCCTTGGACAGGAATATTCCTTTATGTTTTTCTATGCTTCCTGATATTTAAGGTAATTCTGAAGATTCAGAAGGAATCCCCCAAGATCATTATGGGGATCCTTTTTCTGGAATTGGCCAGGGGCAATTATCACAAGTTACCTCACAGACTGGATCTAGTAACACAAGAGCAGAGATGAAAGAGGTAATTGAGAACATTTTTTTTGGATTGTAATTTGTTGACAGACTTTAAAAATTCCCTGTAGACTACAATATCAAAATACTGGGTGAGCAGACTGGTGTAACTAAGGAAATTATTTTTTTTTATCTGTGATATAAAATCAGAATTGCTTAGACATAATAATAAGGCCTTGCCGAGTTTAATTCTGGTGGCTGCCAAAAAGGCATTTTCTAGAAAATGGAAATCAAAGTCTATACCAATTGTACAAGAAGCAGTGAATATAGTGATACAGATAAAACAAGTGGAAGTGGGAGCATTAGAAAAGGATAGGAACAACTGACATGGAAAAAAGGAATGGTGGGAACAATACATGCAGAATCATATTTTGAAGGAGGCATGGGGTTTGAGGGAAGGCAGGAATTGAATGAGCTCTGTAATGTTTGACTGACAATGACTGGATAGATTATAAGTGATGTATAATGTTTGCAACTGAAAATATGTCAGTATGGTTTGTTTTAATTTATATAAATGTATGATTGCCTATGTCATAAGTGATAATTTAATAAAGATGTTTTTATTAAAAAAAAAAAGAAGAACAGGAACATATAGCATGATTTACTTGAACCCCTTATTGAATTGTTCAGAGTTATGTTGTGAACAAAATATTGTATATTTGGTAATATTGGGTCAATGTTTATTTATTTGTAATTTTTTAACATTTTTGGTTTCAACATGTGGGTAGTCCATTTATGGACTTAAAAATGTATGTTTCTTTAATTTTTTTAATTCCTTTAACATTTAATTGGTGTTCCAATTAAGGGATGATTATTTAAGGCTGGGTTTCATGATTATGTGTGTATACATTTTTGTGTTCTGAAGAAGTCCCTATTCGTTGAGGGAAGAAAGCGCTTAACCTTGTGTACTATCTTTGATTTAAAATAAACTGTGGAGTTTTTACTGTTCCTGTGGCTGCCTTCCATTCCTGTTATTTGTTCTGAACTTTAACTGACTGCCTGGATCTTAGGGTTTTTAGGCTCTTGTTTACTGAGGATGTGCAGGAGGTACTAATGGGGGCAAGAAAGCCTTCTACTAGAAAATCGTGTATTAGTGAATGGAAAATGCATTCTAGTTGGTGCCAAAAACATAACCTGAACCCATTCCCTTGTTTTACATTATTTGTGTGAGTTGTGTCACTTGTCTTGTGTATTCAAATAAGACGATAAGGCTGGGTGTTCATTTAAGTAGTTTATTACACACAAACATATCAGGATGGATGACTGGAACATTAAACTAAACAAACTAACTGAATGACTGCTACTCACATACATGCTTTCACTCTGGCTGCTCACTCAAAATGACACTCTTGCTTGCATGTGCTCAGTACTCATATGCATGTGCTCACTGATTGGAATGGCTCTTAAAGGTATAACACACACTCTGATCTACATCCTCCCTCTATGACTACTCTGTCCTGCAATGAAAATGACAATTGGATAAGCTTGCAAATCATACAGATATATCCAAACAATAACAATCATGTCCACTTGCTGTGTATTTGGGATTAGGTCTTGAGATATGACCTGACCTTGTAATGTAATAATTAGTACTGGGTTTAGCAACAGGGACAGTCACTGGGGAATGTTCTTCTTGAGGATTGTCTGGGATAGTTTCAGAAACAGATGATTAAATTTTCTCTGGAACAGTAACATTAGACAAATCACTCTTGAGAATTAGAGTCTCTGTTACAAGCAAAATGTTGCAACACTGGCTCAGACACCTGTAGTAAATGTTTCAGATTCCGCCTGAATTCCATGCCTTACGACTCAATGATTTACGATCTCGGTTCTTCACACAAATGTTTCACAAGTCCTATTTGGTCAAATCCTTTTGCTGTCTGCATCCTCATTTTCTCTTCTTCTTTTAATGAATTCAGAGGCTTGATGCTTTTATCATGGTAGGACCTTTGGGAAAAATGCTTCTTTAGGAGTTGAGCTTTTACTACTCTGTTGTTTTTAGCACTTGGAACCAAGAAATTCTTACTGATTGGCAGCATGGTATTGACATTAACCTTTGGGCAGGTGAACCAAGAAGATTGATGCGAGGTATGTTTCTAAGATAAGCAGATTTAGAAAAATATCAGTATTGTCACCTTTAGACTTTTCCAACAGCCATTTTGCACTTTGAACTGCACATTCAGCCAGGCCGTTTGATTGTGGGTATTCAGGACTACTCATAACATGAATAAAGTCCCACGTTTCAGCAAATCTTTTAAACTGATTACTTGTAAACTGTGCAACATTGTCAGAAATTACTTTGTACGGACTACCATGGACAGAAAAATGTCTCTTCAACTTGGTAATGACAGTAGTGGATGTCAGGTTAGGAAGTAGGTCAGTCTCAAACCAATTTGAATAGGTCTACTAACACCAAGTAATGCTGACCATTCCATTTGAAAATATCTGTAGCTACTTTTGACCAAGGTAGTTCAGGATTCTGGCGTAGCTGAAGTGTTTTTTTTTTTTTTGCTGATGCAGTTTAGTACTATTACAAACAGAACAAGCGGAAAGTTCTTTCTCAATATCTTTTGACATAGAATGCCAAAATTCTAGTCCACTCACCTTTCTTTTGGTAGAATCAGTTCCTGGGTGGCCACAATGCAAGATTTTAATATACTCTTGTTGCAAGGATTTTGGAGCAATCACTTTTGGACCTTTCATGATGATACCATCTTCCATCAAAATCTCATTTCTGTAAGAAAAATACTGTGGCACTTCTGGTGGTAAACAAGATTGCTTTGAGAGCCATCCTCAACTGATAAAGTGGTTGAACTCCTGGAGAACTGGATCTGAAACTGTGTGAGTTCAAAGCTCATTGAGATGTGTGGAAGAGAAATTTCTTACTTCCATTACTTCAAAATCAGGTTCCTCATTGTCATGCTGTTCAGTGATTTTTCTGGGTGACCTGGATAAAGTATCAGCAAGATAAAGAATAATGCCTTTTGTGTAAACCAAGTGAAAATTGTACTTTTGGAACTTTAACATCATATGTTGCAATCTCACAGGAGCTGTATGCATAGGGATTTTCAAAATAGTGACTAAAGGTTGGTGGTCTGTCTCGATTTGAATAGGTTGGCCATAAATATAATCATGGAACTTCAAACATGCAAACACAATTGCCAAGAGCTCTTTCTCTATCTGAGCATACTGCATCTTGGTCTGGGTTAAAGTTCTAGATGCAGAGGCTACTGGTTTGCTCTCTTGAAGAATGACTGCACCAAGACCAAATTTCAAAGCATCACAAGAAAGAGTTACAGGTTTGTGAGCATCATAATATCTTACAGTGGGTGGACTGGAAATTCTCTGTTTCAGGACATCAAATGCTCTTTGGTGGTGTTCTGACTAGGACCAAGTTACATCTTTGCATGTCAGCTCTCTTAGTGGTGCTGAAAGGTTACTCAAATCTGGAATGAATTTGCCCAAATAGTTGACCATGCCAAGAAAATGTTGTAAGGCAGTGACATTGTCTGGAACTGGCATCTCAAGAACTGCAGTTTGCTTGGAAGGATTTGGTCATAAACCTGAACTGGTAAACAAATGACCCACATAAGTAACTTCTTGTAGTCTGAACTTGCATTTCTGAGGATTTAACTTAAGATTCACTTCACAAGTACATTCCAGAACTTTCCTGAGGTTTCTATCATGTTCGACTTCACCATTGCCTCCTACAAAATATCATCAACTATTATAGCACATGGATAGCCTGAAAAAATTGCTGCATTGCACACTGAAAGGCTTCACTAGAAGAATGTATCCCAAATGGCATTCTCAAAAATCTGTACCTTCCAAACTGTGTACTTAAAGTGGTTAGCAGTGAAGATTTTTGGTCAAGCAAAATTTGCCAAAGTGAACTTTTTGCATCTAAGACAGAAAAAAACCCGGTGGCAACTGGCATAAGAGCAGCAACATCTTCAACTATACGCACTGGATGATGAGGTCATTTTAATGCTTTGTTCAAATCTCTTGGATCAATACATATTCTAATATTATCTGAGCTTTTCTTATGAGCTACCACCATAGAGGATACCCTTTCAGGTGGTTCTTATACTGGGCAAATTACTCCTAGATGCACTATTCTGTCTAGCATGGCTTTGACTCTGCCTTGCAAGGCTTTTGGAACTTTCCATGCTGGTCTGATAATTGGGCTTACCTCGTGGTCTAACTTCTAAACATACAGAGTTAACCTGCAAAACGTCAAGAAAATAAGTTGAAATTAAATTGTTTTACAATTGTGCTATAAAATTTATGCATCATTTTCAGTGCAGCAGATACAATGTCTAGAGCTAGAAGTTTTTGTATTGTCTTGGAAGACAAGTAATTACTAGGTTTGAGATGCAGGAGTGCTTTATTGCTTTATGACTTCCTAGCAGCTGCACAGCTGTGAGCAAACATATGAGAGAAATGTATTTTTCACACAGATAAGTTAAATTATGTTAGTTTCTGACAAAAGGGGTTTAGTTTAGGAAATAAAGCCAGGTGACAAAAAGAGATGTCATCCACGCTAGCCCAACAGTAATATTTGATATTAATTTAAGAATTCTCTGAGAGAGAGAGAGACTGTGTATTTTGTACATTGTCTTTGATCTAACAAGAACATCTACTCATCATCATCATCTGCACTTGCTTTGCTGTATGTAAGTTTCTAGGGCTTAGTAACTCTTTTAGATTCAGATAGGAATATAGTAAAGTATAGCTTAGATGTTTTCTTTATTTATCTGAGACTGTCCTGCAATGTTGTTTTAAATATTTCCTTTGATTTTGAACTCTAAAGTTACAGTGTTGATTTACTGACTATTGCCTTGTTTTATTATTTATTATTAAATATATTTAAACCTGTCTTTGGGGCTGATGTTTGTGAGACATATTTAAGCTCTGAGAGTACTTGCATATGTATTTGGTGGCACTGTACAGGTATCTCCTAAATACCCTTGCTCTTGGTCAGACTACCATTCGGATTAGTGGTAATATTACACAGTAGGATCGGGCACCCTTTGTTAAGGGCCTTAAAAGTAGCTGTTAAGTAGTGGCTGGTGGCAGCTGGAACTACCTTATAGTCTGGGCAGAAGGGAGCATAGCTGGTAAACCTGTGCCAGCCTTCCCCAGGTGTGTGTGTGTGTGTGTGTGTGTGTGTGTTTGTATATAAATCAAATCTCAAAGTGTGTGTGTGTATATATAAATCAAATCTCAAAGTGTGTGTGTGTGTGTGGGAGCTACTTGGGCAGGGACACGAAGCAATGGTTGGACAGAGCGGGTGCTGAAGATCTTAGCTTGGCCACTCAGCTGAGATCTCACCTCTATAGCTGTGCCAGTGGGGAGTCTTACTGGAGATCCCGAGAAAGAAGGAGAAACCAGCCCAAGACTGACTAAGATCTGTGTGTGCTCTTAAGGGGAAATGCACTTTGCTGTGTGTGTACTTGTTAACCTCCCAGTGTATACGTCCCCCACTGTTGCCAGTGGTGAAGATTAAGGTTCCTTGATTACTGGGTCAGTGTTGGGGCATCACAGATTAACTGGTTGGTGGTGGGATAGTCACATCACATATTAATTGACTTGTAGTGGTGTGGATATTAAATTCCTGTAGCCTGTGTACAGTGGTCACTGAAGGTGTTTGCACTCTCAATCAGCCACTCAGTGAACATTCAGAGTTTCATATCACAATTGTTTTATTTATTTATTTATTTTTTTGTTAGCTTAGTTAATTAGGGAGAGCAGGCAAGCATGTCAGCAGAGGAGTATGGCAAGCTGACAAAGAGCTGGGTGGCTGAGATATGCCAGGCTAAAGGACTGGTGCATGCCAACCTGACTAAAGCAGAAATGATCAAAGCTTTGGGCACAGCTGCATCACAGACCAGCAATCAGTAGGACAACCAGGCTAGCCTTGGAGATGTGCAACTCTCAGAAAATGGACACCTCAACCTTTCCACAGAGGACTTAAAAATTGATCTGGAGTTAAAGACACTTGAGCTGGAGGGCAAGCATTTGGAAAGAGAAGCAGCAGAGAGACAGATACATCTAGAGGCTGAGGAAAATGAGAAACAGTGACATCTGGAAGCTGAGGAGAATGAGAGGCAGAGGCAACATGAAAAGGAGATGCTGACTCTTCGCCAGAGTTATGGGGGTAATGTGGAAGGGAGTAACAACCCCAAAAGCAAAAAAGGTCAGTAAATTCCTTCCACAATTTGCAGAGGGGGATTATAATGTTGACCAAGGGCTCTAGGTACAGTTCCTGACACCCTTATTCCATGATAAAGCTGTAACTGCTATTTCTAAATTGTCTGATACTGATTGCTTAAATTTTAATACAGTCAAAAAATGTTTGTTAGAATGCTTTAAGTTAATGCCTGAAGCTTATAGGAAAATGTTTCGTGAGCACAGACACAAGGCAGATGAAAGTGTGTGTGAATATGTTGCTGAACTAGGCACTTATTTTCATAGGTGGGTGAGTGGATGTCAAGTCACCACTTTTGAAGGGCTAGCAGACCTTTTGGTGAGGGAACAGGCCCTTAGCACTTTGTCTGAGGACATGAAAATCTGATTAGCTGATAGAAAATGCAGTACTGCAGATGAGTTGGGGAAAAAGGGAGACCTATACCTGGCAAGCAGGGCATCACTGCACAGGAAAGGGACACTCAGTGCTGCCCATTGGTCTAAGGAAACCCATGGTGGGCAGCCCAGACTGCTCCAACACAGTCCGCTAGTAGCAGGGAAAGCCACTAGTCCAGGTATATGTCTAGGACCAGGGGTTAAATGTTTTAAATGCAACCAGTGGGGCCATATAGCATATAGATGTCCACGGAGGCAAGGTGGGGAACAAAAGGAGGGTAAGCCAGTAAGTGGGAATGACAGAATGCCAGCAGTAAGTTGTCTCAAGACAACAAGGGTACCAAACTACCACAAGAGGTTATATCCTATCTTAGTAGATGGAAAAGAGACCTTCTGGTAAAAGAGACACAGCCCCTGACCTAACCATTATGAGGCCTGCAATGGTTAAAGAGGAGCACTACTTGCCTGGGCAGTCTACTCCAGTCAGAGCTTTAGGAGGGACCTCATTACAAATACCTTTGGCTAGGTTTCACCTTGACTGGGAGGGTGGAAAAGGAAGCCAGCAAGTAGGTGTGTTTGAGGATATTCCTGCAGATGTCCTGATAGGGAATGATTCTGATAATGCGGTACCTTGTGTGCATGCAGTTACATGTAGTCAGGCTTGGAGACAAGCATGTGGGTCTGATAGCCTGGGGGAGATCCAGACAGACTGCACACTTGCAGCCAGGATTGGTGAGGTGGTTACTTCAGGGAGGGAGCTACCCTGTAGCAGTGAGACTGAAGGTGAGCCACAGCTGCTTGTGGATACTGATGTCCCCCTGGACAGAGTGACTGCAAGGGCAGAGGTGAGTAGTAGTAGTACCCAGGCTGACAGTGAGGCACCACTGTCAGGAGGATACCATACTTCCTGTGGAAGGTCATCTGGGAAAGGTTACAAAGAGAGAGTTGAGACAGACTCAACTCTCAGACACTACATTACAAGGCCTGAGGGAGGTAGCTAGTGAGGCACCTGATTCTCAAGAGAAGGGGGAATCTGTATACTGGGATAAAGGGTTACTGTATAGAGAGTGGACCCCTGAGGGAGGGATAGAGAATACAGCAGTTGGTAGTGCCCAGAGCCCACCATCTGGCACTTCTAGCCATAACCCATGGTATTCCCTTTCAGGTTCTATGGGCATAAAGTTTACAGAGAGATGTATTATGCAGAACTTTTATTGGCCTAGGATTTCCAGAGGTGTAACAGGGTACTGCAGGACCTGTGAGCAGTGCCAAAAGGTAGGTAAGGCAGGAGACAAGGTGAAAGCTCCTTTGATGCCTTTACCTGTAATTGAGGAGCCATTTCATTGGGTAGCTATGGATATTTTAGGGCCTCTGAGTACCCCAAGTTCCACAGGGAAGAAGTATATCCTAGTGGTAGTGGATTATGCTACCAGATAAAGTGGTGGCCCTATCCTCCATTGAGGCAGAAAAGGTGGCAAATGCTTTGTAGAAATTTTCAGCAGGGTAGGTTTCCCAAAAGAAATACTGGCTGACAGAGGTGCCAATTTCATGTGAGACCCACTGGCTTGTCTGTGGACGTACTGTGGGGTGAAGCACCTAAAGACCACCCCTACCATCTCCAGACTAATGCTCTTGTTGAGAGGTTAAACTTTACACTCAAGATGATGCTACAGGCATTTGCAGACCAGTTTAAGAGGGAGTGGGACAAATGTTTTCCCCATCTGTTGTTTGCTTACAGACAGGATCCCCAGGAATTCACAGGTTTTTCACCCTTTGAGTTGCTGTATGGACATAGGGTGAGAGGACCTCTAGATCTGATTTGTGATGAATGGGAGGGTGAGTGTAAATCCCACAAGGAGTCTGTTGTGGCATATGTCCTAATCCTCAGGACAAGGCTCAGGGAACTCATGGGCTTGTCCCAGGACAACCTGGCAGAAGCCCAGCAGCAGAAAAAGGTCTAGCATGACAGGAATGCTCGCGCTAGAAAGTATGCTGTAGGACAGCAGGTAATGATTCTCATTCCTGTCAGACAAAACAAGCTGCAGGCAGCTTAAGAGGAACCCTACAAGGTGGTAAGGAAGGTCAGTGATATTAACTACATAGTAGCACTGCTAGGCAGGAGGCAAGGGCACAAACTGTACCATGTTAACATGATGAAACCCTACCATGATAGAGAGGCCCTTGTGCTGAGTATTTGCAGTGGATGGCAGGAGGAGTCTGAGGGGGATCTGGTGACTGATCTGCTCAGTAAGTCTCGGACTGACACCTCAGTGGAAGGGATAGCAATGTCCCAGCAGCTATCCCCTGCCCAGGTTTAAGAAATCCGAGCAGTGTTACATGAGTTTGGGAACATGTTCACTGGGAAACCAGGGTCCACCCACCTGGTGAGGCACCATGTGGATACAGGACCCCAAAGGCCTATTAAGCAGGCCCCTTATAAGGTGCCCGAGAGACAAACTCTGAGGGAGGAGATACAGGAAATGGTGGAACTAGGGGTAATTCAGGAGTCCAGCAGTCCCTGGGCCTCCCCAGTGGTGCTGGTACCAAAGAAGGATGGCAGCACCAGGTTCTGTGTGGACCACAGGAAAGTAGTCACACAGAGTCAGATGCTTACCACATGCCTAGGACAGATGAAGCCATAGAGCAGCTGGGTGGGACTAAGTATCTTACCACTATTGATCTTACCAAGGGTTACTGGCAGGTGCTCTCGACTCCCAGTGCTAGAGAGATGTTAGCCTTTGTGACTCCTTTTGGCCTGTATTTCACAAAGATGCCCTTTGGGATGAAAAAATGCCCCAGTGACTTTACAGAGGTTTGCAGATCATATCTTAGCAGGAGCAGGAGGTTCTGCCCTTGCTTACCTAGATGATATTGCCATCTACAGCCATTCCTGGCAAGAGCACCTTCAGCATGTCAAGGAAGTGCTGGGCAGACTACAGAGTGCAAGGTTGACCATTAAGCCCAACAAATGTTAGGTGGGTATGGCAGAGGTCTCCTACCTGGGACATAGAGTAGGGAGTGGTAAGATCAGGCCAGAACCTGCCAAAATGGAAGCCATTCAGGTATGGCCTGCCCCTGTTACCAAAACCAGGTGAGGGCACTCTTAGGGACAGCAGGGTACTAGAGAAAGTTTGTCCCCAATTATAGTACCATAGCTGCCTCCCTCACAGACCTGACAAGAAAAAAACAGGCCAGATAAGGTAGTGTGGACCCCAGCATGTGAGTAGGCATTCCAGAATCCTAAAGGAGCTTTGGGAGGACCCCCTGTGTTCGCCAGTCCAGATTACAGCAAATTATTTGTTGTGCAGGTGGATGCTTCAAACCATGGGGTGGGGGCTGCACTTAGCCAAGTTTCTTCAGAGGGAGAAGAGCACCCAGTGGTATATCTCAGTTATAGCCCCCAACCCAGGGAGGAATGCTATGCAGCTGTAGAAAAGGAATGCTTAGCCATAGTGTGGGCACTGCAGAAACGTCAGCCTTATCTGTATGGAAGGAAATTCACTGTAGCTACAGACCACAATCCCTTAACATGACTACATCGAGCCAGCCAGCAAAATGTCAAGTTACTAAGGTGGAGCCTAGGGTTGCAAGCATATGATATGACAGTGCAGCACCACAGTGGGGTTAGCAATGCCAATGCAGATGGGCTATCATGGGAATGGGGTGAGGTATTCCCAGACAGTCAACCCTCTCAAGCAATGTTTCTCAAGGGTCACTTGAAAAACTAGCTTGAGTTTTTTTTGGAGGGGGATGTCACACTGCCAGCACAGCTATCAGGAATTTTGTAAGTAATCATGTTATTTGTGAATATCAACATGATTCATATGCGCATTTTACAAATGTAAGACAGCTATATGTTACGTGTATATTAAACTGCTGATACAGAAGTATGGGGTGAACAGAGTTTGAAAAGTACTGAGCTTCAAAAATTTAACCACAGCATGCCCTGCTGGCTTAGAACAGAAATGTATAGAAACTATTGTAATTGTGTGACTGTATATATTTTTAGCAGTAGAAACTAGAACAGGCAGAGTTAACCTACAAAACTTCAAGAAAATAAGTTGAAATTAAATTGTTTTATGATTGTGCTATAAAAGTTCTCTTAGTTTTAGTGTAGCAGTCACAATGTCTAGCACTAGAAGTTTCTGTATTGTCTTGTAAGACAAGTATTTACTAAGTTTGAGATGCAGAAGTGCTTTATTGCTTTATGACTTCTTAGCAGCTGCACAGCTCTGTGCAAACATCTGAGAGAAATGTATTTTTTCACACAGAGATGTTAAATTCTGTTAGTTTCTGACAAAATGGGCTTAGCTTGGGAACTAAAGTCAGGTGACAAAAAGTGATGTCATCCAAGCTAACCCAGCAGTGATATTTGATATTAATTTAAGAACTCTCTCAGAGAGAGACTGGGCATTTTGTACTTTGTCTATGATCTAACAAGAACATCCACTCATCATCATGATATTAATTTAAGAACTCTCATAGAGAGAGACTGGGCATTTTGTACTTTTTTGTTGCTCTAACAAGAGCATCCACTCATCACCACCTTCTGACCTTGCCTTGCTGTATGTAAGTTTCTAGGGCTTAGTAACTATTTTAGATTCAGATAGGAATATAGTAAAGTATAGCTTAGATGTTTTCTTTATTTGAGACTGTCCTGCAATGTTGTTTTAAATATTTATTGTGATTTTGAACTCTGAAGTTACTGTGTTGATTTACTGAGTATTGTCTTGTTGTTTTTATTATTTATTATTAAATATATTTAAACCTGTCTTTGTGGCTGATATTTCTGGGACATATTTAAGCTCTTAGTGTACTTGCATATGTATTTGGTGACACTGTACAGGCCACTCCTAAATAGCCTTGCTCGTGGTCAAACTACCACTTGGATTAATAGTAACATTACACAGTAGGATTGGGCACCCTTTGTTAAGCGCCTTAAAAGTAGCTGATATGTAGTGGCTGGTGGCAGCTGGAAGTACCTTATAGTCTGAGCAGAAGGGAGCATAGCTAGTAAACCTGTGCCAGCCTTCCTCAGGTGTCTGCATGTGTTTGTAGATAAATAAAATCTCAAAGTGTGCGTGTGTCAGCTACTTGGGCAGGGACATGAAGCACTAGTTGGACGAGAGTGATGGAGGTCTTAGCTTGGCCACTCAGCTAAGATATCAACTCTATAGCTGTGCCAGTGGGGAGCCTTATTGAGGATCTGGATAAAGAGGGAGAAACCAGCCCCGGACTGTCTGTGATCTTTATGTGCTCTTAAGGGAAATTACACTTTACTGTGTGTATACTTGTCATCATCCCAGTGTGTATATCCCCAACTGCTGCCAGTGGTAAGGATTGAGGCTCATTGATTACGGGGCCAGTGCAGGGGCATTCACACATGACTTTAGCATTTCTGCCTTTACGATAAAATTCTGAAAGCATCGAAAAGCCCAAGAAGTTTATTTTACAAAGTCCAGCAAAGTATCAAATAGCCCGATACGTTTATTTCACAAAGTCCAGTTATTTAAAAGTACTACAAGTTCATTCATTCACATAATTCCGATAAACCCAACACAATTATAAATTCAGAGCATGAAGGTATTGGGCAAATTCTGTTTATGTCAGAAACATATGCATATGTGGATGTGTGTATATTCATACTTATTCACAAAACCCTTCACTGGTATGTGTTAATATGGCAGATGAATTTTGAAAACCCCTACCACTTGTGTTTGATCAGGATATTGCAGAGAACTGGGGAATATTTGAGCAAGAGTGCGATATTTTCATACAAGCAGCTTATGCAGATAGAGATGCATGCAGCAGGGCATTCATTTTGTTAAATCTATCTGGGTCTGAGACCATAGAAAGAGAGCACTCATCTGTGTATGCACCAGCAGTGTATGAGGGACAAGGGGTAGACCACCATATTGTTGAACAATCTGAATCAAGGTAAGACCCCTGAGTGTTTGAAGTGCAAGTTCAGAGAAATGTGCAGTCCCCAGATAAATAGTACATTAAAGAGGCATTTGTTTTACAGAAGAGATCAGAAACCAGGGGAAACATTTGCAATTTATATAACTGACTTGAGAAACAGAGCTAAGACGTGTCGGTTTGGTGATCTAAAAGATGAGCTGATAAAGGACAGGCTTGTATGTGGTATTAATAGTGCTGCTGTGAGAAAGATTTTACTTCATGACAGTGATTTAACATTGAGCAAAGCCATAGAGATTTGGCAAATCCATGAGGTGACAGAAAAACATACAAGTATGCTTGTGAGTGACAAAGAGTATAGTTTCAGTTGACTGCAGAGCAAACGTAGATAGTATGCAACACATGATAAACAAAAACAGGCCTAAGCACATGGCAGCTACAGGATTTCCAAAGAAGTCACAAGGTTTTTTAGAAAGTTCCAAGAAAGGTGCATGTGTTGCACTGAGCTGGTGCTGGAACTAACATAAAACCGCAAAACCCAAATTTATCTTTATTGCTAACTGTCGCAATTGTACAAATCATGAGTCTAAAAGAGAGAAATGCTTAGCATTTGGTCAGCAATGTCACAAGTGTAAAAAATGGAACCACTTCCAAACGTTTTGTAAATCAAATAAGCCTCACACAGTTGTAAAGAAAGTTCGCACAAAAAAGCAAGTTGATCAAGTAGAGCCAAAACAGTCAGCTTTTTATGTACATGGTGTATCAGTGCTTGGTGAAAGAGTTGATGTAATAAACTTATTAACAAGAAGTAAAGTGTTTTGTACTGTCCAGATCAATGGAAAATCCACAGAGCTCAAAGTAGACAACTGGGTCAAAGTGTAATGTTATATCAGCAGACACATTTGCAAGAGTGAGAACTAACGAACAACTCAATGTAACTAGAAGTGCGCGACTTGTTGTTTATGGAAGTGAAGAAATGCAAAGCGAATGTTCAGTGATGCTTTCATGTTATCTGTCCAAGAACTGTTACAACTTGTTATTATATGTAGTCCAAAGACAAATGCAATCTTTACTCGGTCTCAAAGATAGTTTAAGAATGAATCTGCTTTCTTTTGCTAAAGAAGTTCATCGTGTGAGAGCAGTTCCGAGTTCCAGTTCTCCTCAGCCATTTTCTCAGAGTATGCTGATGTTTTCAATGACAAATTGGACAAATTTCCATTTGTGTATTCCATGAAGTTAGACCCAGAGGTCACTGCAGTAGTCAGACCAACAAGAAGAGTTCCGATATCTATGCAATATAAAGTTAAAGCTCAGTTGGATAAAATGGTGCAGCAAAGTGTGATTTGTTCAGTCACAGAACCAACTGAATGGGCGTTGTCCATGGTAGCCACTCACAAAAAAGGCTCAGATGAAATCAGAATATGCATTGACCCAAGAGATTTGAACAAAACATTAAAGAGACCATATCATTTAATGTGCACAGTTGAAGAAGTTGCAGCTCTAATACCGAATGCTAGTTTATTTTCTGTTTTGAATGTAAAGAGTTCATTTTGGCAAGTGTTGTTTGATCGCAAATCCTCATTTCTAACTAATTTTGGTACTCTGTTTGGCAGATACAGATTCCTAAGGATGCCATTTAGAATAAATTCTGCAAGTTAAGTTTTTCAGCTTGCAGTGGAGCAAATTGTTTTGGTTATCCTTGTGACATAATAGTAGATGATTTATTGGTTGGAGGCAATGGTGAAGTAGAGCATGACAGAAATCTCAAGAAAGGTCTAGACAGAGCATGTGAAGTGAACTTAAGGCTCAATCCTCTGAAGTGCAAATTCAGACTTCCAGAAGTTACGTACATAGGCCATTTGTTTACTGTTTACAGGCTTGAGACCTGACCTGACCTGACCAAGCAAGCAGGTATTTTAGAAATGTCAGCGCCAGACAATGTACAGGGTTTACAGCATTTTCTGGCCATGCTCAACTATTTAGGCAAATTTATACCCGACATCAGTGACTTGACATCACCTTTAAGACAGCTAACATGTAAAAATGTTGCATGGTCATGGTTGGAGCATCATCAGAAGGCATTTGAAGACCTGAAGCAGAAAACTGCCACCCCCACCTACGTTAAGATACTATGATGTGAACAAACCAGTTATTCTTTCCTGTGATGCTTCAAAATTTGGCATAGGCACAGTTATACTTCAAGAGGGCAGACCAGTAGCCTATGCATCTTGAACACTAACCCAAACCGAGAAGCAGTATGTGCTAGACTGCATTTGCAAAGAGAACCACTTCAGCTAAGTCCATTTCCTGAACTACCTTGGTCTACTGTAGCAACTGATCTTTGATTGGAACAATCAACACTACTTAGTTTCGGTAGACTCTTATTCAAATTGGTTTGAGATTGATCTACTACCAAACTTAACCTCAGCTGTTGTTATTACTAAGTTGAAACATCATTTCTCAGTTCATGGTAGTCCACACAAACTTTTTTCTGACAATGGTACTCAATTCGCTAGCCAGTTGTTTCAGAAATTTGTAAAAGAATGGGACTTTGTAAATATCACTAGTAGTCCTGAATAGCCTCAATCCAATGGTCTAGCTGAACGTGCAGTATAGAGTGCAAAGCAATTAATTGAAAAGTCAAAGCGTGACAATACCGATGTATTCTTAAATTTGCTTAATCTCAGAAACATACCCCGTGATGATATTCTTGGCTCACCTGCAAAAAGACTACTTTTCTAGGCAAACTAGAACTATGCTACTTATTTCTTCAAGTTTGTTGCAGCCTAACCCTAAGTGCGATAAAACCATCAAGGCTCAATTGTTTAAGAAGCGGAATATCCAGAAATCTAGTTACGACAGATCGAGCAGATTACTTCATCCATTGAGGGAAGGAGAGACTGTACAAATCCAGACGACAAAAGGTTTTGATCAAAAAAGACAGATTACAGGTATTTGTGCTGAACCAAGATCTTATCTGGTAGATTCTGAGGGTGTGGAATATAGGAGGAATCACAGATATCTTCTTCCTGTACCAGAATAATTATCATTGCAGTCACAAAACTGTATCTCTGATGCAAACTCTAAGTCAAAGAATGAGTTGGACACTGTTTCCAGGCCAGAATGTGTCCAAAAGTCTGATTCTGTTCCAGAAAGTGATTTGAACATTCCACAGATCAACCATTTTGCAGAAACTGTCCTAGTTGCTAAATCTAATTCCCAGTTTTATGTCACAAGATATGGATGAGTTTCGTCGTGTGAAATACACATCAATGTGGACGAGATTGTATATACATGTGTATTTAGTATTGTATAATGCATGTCTATAGGTTACCTGAAATTTCTGTATGTCAAATAATCTCATGACAAATTGCATAATCTATTTCTCAAAGAGGAAGGATGTAGATCAGAGTGTAAAGTGTATGTGCTATATCTTTAAGAAGCATGCAAGGCTGTGTGTGCACATATAAATTCCAGACATGTGCAATCCCAAATGCCATTTTGTAGAAGCAGCCAGAGATTGAGCATGCGTGATCACAGTTGTTAGTATGTATATAGGTTACTTAAGTTATAGTCAGTAAGCCCCTATACTGATGTGTTTGTATAAAATAAAGCTGCTTGAACAGAACCCACAAAGATTTGTTTATCCGTGTCTTAACATGAAAGCAACAGTATCATCTTGAGTGCTTCTAAAAGAGTAGTCTTTTAAGGGGAGGGGGCAATAACCAAGTGTGAGAATGTTGAAGGGTATCCAGTAGATCTGGAATATCTACATAACTGAAAGTCTGTGTACTTTATCTAGTAGTATTTAATGGTGGCAGCAAGGAGAGCAAGTCTGAATATTTTATTTTCAGCATCTTGAATTTTGTGAGTATTATGAGAAGAATGAATTAGTGGTAAGGCATACTCCGTCTTGGGAATTAGGATATTTTAGAGCTCCTTTGCACTCAGTGATGGGATCTCAAAGCCTGCTAAATTATGTAATTGTTTTCTTTCCCTATGTCTGCTCCACAATGGATTCCTTTCTTATACCTGCCTATCTCTTCACTAACATCAGTGATGTTATATGGTGCGAGTGGGAAAGAAAAAAATATTTAATATGGTGTAATATCTATGCAAAGGAGAAAGCAAAACTAATCAATACAAAAAGAACAGCACCAAAGATATTTGAAGAGAAATACAGGCAAAGGAATCCAGACATGGAAATTTTACAATACAAAAAAATAAGAAGACAGAGGAAAAGTAGAAATTAGATCAGTAATGGAGAAGTTAAAGAAATAGAAGCCGAGGTCATGAAGTACCGCCAAAGTGAAGGACTCAGTGTAGAAAATCTAATTCAGAAAGCACCACAACAGGAGAGAGCAATGGAACTCCAAATTAAGAGGAAACCAGTGGAATGGGAAGCAATTGGTCAAGTACCATACGAAGATATTTTGGAGCCTTCTACAGAAAACCAGTACAAACATCCACTTGAAGCTGGACAGCAAGGGAAGGAACAGGAAACTGTGGAAACTCTGATGCAGTCAAGTAATTCCACAGAGAATATCAAATGCAAAAATAGCTGCATCCTGACATACACTTTGGATTATCACAGAATCAAAAATATTATTGAAGAAAACTGGGACATTGTCACAGGAAACCCTTTTCTGATTAACATCTTAGGTGAAGCCCCATCATTTGTTTATAGGTAGGCCAGGAACATTAGAAATTTTGTTGAATTTAAACCTAGACCATATGAGAAAAGCACTAAAAGGTGTGAAACTAATTGTACATTTTGTATATGTGTACAGCAAGGTGATAGTTTTTATTGCCCTTATTTAAAGAATATCATTAAAACCAGTGCAGGGGGTGACTGTAACACTACAAAAGTAATTTACAGGGCACAGTGCAATGAATGCGATGCATTATATATGGGCAAGACTGTAAATAAACTCAAGCATAGGATTTCATGTCATCTGTCAGAAATCCGCTCTGGATGTAAAAATAATGCACTAGCCAAACACCTTTCTCTTCATAAAAGACACACAGGTTTTAAGTTCCAGATCCAGGATCGCATAGACATGGGTGATCTTGAAGGAGAAATCCTGAATATTCTGGAGAAACATGAACTCATGTGGCAATTAAAGCTGAACTCTTTTAGGAAGCCTGGACTAAACTACTACTGTTCAATTAAAAGTGCACTGGGACTCAGAAAATTGCCACATTGTTTACATGACTAATTGTATTTTATTTTATTCTACAAATTGGTTTTAAATACCGTTTTAAATAAGTTGTGCTTTAAGTGTATATTTTGTTTCCATCATCATTTTTTCTTATTTTTATTTTTTTGTGGTTCTTTTTTCCACTTTATTCAAAATGATGTGTAATAACAATACTAATTATATAATTATATATATTTTTATAGATTGTTTTTAGGGTTCTTGTACACATACCTGAAAAAGTCTAGAAGGACAAAAGCGATCTTTGTTAACAATAGGTTATGAAGATAGAAATTGATTTTTACATGCAAAATGTATATGTATATATTTATAGGTTCATAGGTTTCATAGGTTCATAGGTTCATACTAGGCTATCTGCCCGAGGGCATTTACAAGCCTAGCCTTAGTATGGGGAACTATACCCATTATTTTGCTGTGCCTCTGTCGAGCAGTGACACTGAAGTAATCCATCCATTGGTCAAGATTTCTCTGGAACAAGGCCAGCGAGGTGCTCTGCCTCACATGTACCGGGATTTTGTTCCACAGCATAGGGAGTCTTTGGGTGATGAATCTATCCCTCCTGCACGTCCTATTAATAGCCGTGTCGAGGTTTAAGTCTCCGCCCTTGTGGCTCTGATGGATCTAGATTTTTGAGGTGAAGCATATTCATCAAATCTGGGTTTGACATGGCCTTGTATGTTAGGCAAAGGTCACCGAATAGAGCTGGAGTTCTTTCAGTCGGGCAGCATAGGACAGATTTTTGAGACCCTTTATCCTTTGGTGAGGAACTTTGTGGCCCTCCAGCTGCTGCAAGTGTCGGGTCAGATACATGGGCATTGTACTCAATCATTGGTCTGATGAGTGATGAGTAAAGGGAGACTATGACCTCCCTTGATCTAGATGAGAATCCCTTCATGATAAGGTGGGCAATGTAGAAGGTCTTCCTAACTACTTTAGCTACATGGGTGTCGAATGACAGACTACTATAAACCTGGGTCCCCAGGTATATTTTTTTGATTGCCAAATGAACTAAGGTTGATATATTTCCATCCATGTAGTATATTGTCTTGGATAAAATCACAGACTTAATAATCTACCTAATAATCTGGTTAAATAAGAGGTACCACATCATTATAAATTTTATTTAAAGTACATAAGGGTTATATATTATTATGACAGCTATTAAGTATGGCAGGACCAGCTCGAATGTCACACTGTTGGGGGAAGGGATGTGAATTTAACATGTGTACCAATAACACTTTGTTTTACAGCACAATAAACCACTCCCATGTCTGATAAAATGTATATATATATTTAGAAAGCTTGTTTGGAAATTATTACTCTATTTTTGTATTACTTGGATCGCTTGTCTATGTACTTAAAGGATTTTCAGCTGGAAACAGACTGCCTGCCTTGCTTGGATTACTTTCAAATACTTAGTAATGCTGTACAATTATATATTTTCTATTACTTTTTGTTTTGTTTTGACTTAAGACAAGTTTAAGTTTGCTACTTCTACTACTATTGTCTGATCTGATTATATGGACTGAAAGTCTTACACACAGAGAAGTTTCTTACACTGTTTTGTTTTTGGACCCACTATACTTTAGTGGGTTGTTTTGAGACTTCAGAGATACCACGGAGATTACTTGTTTTTAATTGTCTTATTTACATTTATTTCTTTTATTTAGAAATACCTGTAGGTTTTACACCACTGGACAAAAACAGACTGTATGCAAAACCTTCCTCAATTAGACAACTAGCAAATGCTGGCCTCTCTCCTCAGCCTTTCCTTTTCCCCTTCTCCCCCTTTCCACTTGCTCCTTTTCACACTAATACTCCCTTCCTTCTCCCCTTTCAGTTTTCCATCTACTGTCTGTAATATGCCTAAACTTCTCTCTGTTCTCCCCATACCCCACTAACTTAACACCCCTAACTAATTACTTTTTTTGCTCTAACCCCTTCCCCATGCTCTTATATTTCCCTCATTCCTTTCCTACTTAACCTACTTGCTCTGTATCCCTTTCTCATCCCTTACCCTATTTTCTTCTCTTGTGTTTCACTGATTGTCACGTCACTACTATCAAATTATAACCAGTGTCTTATAATCTAATTTGCCTCCTATGATATTGCATTATATTTATTGTAATAATTTCTACTTGTAAATTAATATTCTTCTGTTCTTCACATTGCTATTTTATTTACTTTTATTGTCTTAACTTCTGTATTAATATTTCTTTTTACATGTATTTGGAGCTTTTCTCATGGGGCCTCTGCTGAAAAAGTGTCTCCCTGGACCCAGTCAGACTTTCCCTGTAATCAAATGTCAAATAAATAAATTCCAAAACTCATCGCAGCAAACAGTGAAGGTAACTGACCACAAACTGTTTTTAAACCTTGGAGTCATCAGCGTGATCTATCACACCCTTCATATAAAAAACTACTTGCAACCTTTTCAAAAAGCTAGACACATGACCCTTCTTAATCAAGTTCGGCATCCAAGCTGATAGAAAAATGCTGCATTTGAGTAGAATTAATCAAATAGTAATCACAAGAAACCTTATAAATATATATCAAAAACACATAATATTAAAATATTTTAAAAATAAAGCTACATCATACAATCTAGTGGAAAAATAGAATTAAACCTAAAACATGTTTCCCTCATCTACCAGGCTTAAATAAATAGAAAATATTTAAAAAATATTCATTTAGACCTGGTTTATACATAGCACCAAGATTTATAATTCGCATTTCTCTTTTTAGTCTAACTCACATTTTTGTGATAAAGATAAACCCCCACCAGCAATGAAATCTAATTAGCATTTCTCTTTTTAGTCTAATAACTCACATTTTTGTGATAAAGATAAACCCCCACCAGCAATTAAATCTATCTCAGTAATGGTGAAGTGCACACTAACATTCTGTTGAATGTTTAAATAATGCACTTCAATCTCTTTTGCATTTTAAATCACTCAAATGAACAGCTATACATTCTTTCCATGGTCTCAATGTCTGACCAACATGAAAGGCTCTACAATGGTATACATATATATTAACCATTCAGAGCTACATGTAATCAGCTGTTTAATATTTTATGTTTTAGATGTACTGAATGATGTAAAATATTTTGTTTTCAAAACAACTTTACAATAAACACAATTACCACATATGGTACAGACATATGGCGTATTAATTATGGAGGTAGGCTATCCAAGTACAAATTATTTTTTTAAACCATGACAGATGTGGAACAGATGTTTTGTTATGTGTATATTTTGCCGAAACAGGTAAGTGGTGTGTGTGTAGTTTGCAAATGTGTGTGGTTAAGGTTAGAGTAAGGGTTCGGTTAAAGTATAGTGGGTTTGTGATTGTGAGTGTGCAGGGTTAGTGTTAGGAAAAAAAGTTAGATTTAGAGTATGTATATGTAGTGCCTACCTCAGTTCTATTGTTTCCAACATTCCTCAAGTATCTAAACATGCCTTAAGAAGTGTATATGAATGTGCAGATCCTGTAACTAGGACCTCTGTTTTGCTACTGTTTTGAGGCGGTATGCCTGAATATGTAATAGAAAGTTTTTGGATGATGCAAAGTCTGAAATTTTTAATTCACCTTTAGATAAAGAAATTTTATTTGGCCCACCTGCTACTCATGTCCTTAAAAAATTTGATGAGACAGAGAAATTAATTCTGGGAGATTCCAAGTCTTTTCAGCTGTCCCCCATTACAAATCTCTCAGATCTTGTTTCAAGTCTAAGAAACAAACAAACAAGTCCTGTCTTTTCAACTCAAATAAGGAAACAAAAATAGATGGCAGGAGAAGAACAATAAGAAATAAGGATCCTTTCCTAAAGAGGGGACCATCTACAACTTCAGAATGACTATGCCAACATTCTTTCCCCCCACGCCCATCACCTCCTGTCCCTAACTCTCAAAACCTGTCCCAACAGCTGCGTCTGTACATTCCCTTTGGCAACAGATTGTGACATCCTTTTGGGTATTGAAGGTAGTTCGTGAGGGATACAGTTGGCACTGGATACAGATACCTCATTTCAGGGGAGTTCCTTCATATTCTCTGAACCAAATACTCACCACAGAAGTCAAAGCCAATGTCATTAAATCAAAGGACCAGTCACAGATCTTTCCTTCCTAAATATGTATATTAAAGTTCAAAATTCAAGATGTTGACCCCCTCAGAACCTGTTACCTATCATCCCATGGTAACATCAGACCTAATGGATGCATACTACCACATTACCATAGCCAAAAGCTTCAGGCAGTTTCTCAGATTTTCTGTGGCTGGGTCACATTATCTGTTCTCTGCATTACCCTTTGGGTTATTTACTGCTTCAAGGGTGTTTACAACGTGTATAGTTCCTGTCATATCTCGCTGCAGACTGAATGGCATTCACATTTTTCCTTATTTAGAAGACTTGCTTATATTTGCAGAGTCTTTTCCCAGATGTCAAGATTTATGAATATGGGTTTCATCTCTTCTGACCAGTCTGTGATTCCATATAAATATTAAGAAATCCTCCTTGATCCCATCATACAGGATTGTCTTCCTAGGATGTTTCGTAGACATCCTAAGCAAAAGGCTTTTTTTGATGCAGGAAAATATGTATTTTATCCGGAAACTTTTCTGAACTTCTTAACTCAGTTTCAGTCTTCAGCCAGAGAGTATCTCATGATTATGGGGTTTATGGCTTCTACGATTCTCAAGATTCCTCTTGCAAGGTTACACATGAAAACGATTCAATGGTTTCTTTAAAAAAAAAAAATACATGGACCCAACATTTGCATAATCTGGAATTAGAGATTCCAAACCACAAATACAAGCAGATGCATGTCTCCCCTTTTCTCCTCTATCTACAAGCCAATCTGTAATTACAGACACCTAATAATTTGCTTGGGGGGCAGCTTCAATGGGGGTAAAGGTGGAAAGCCTGTGAGATTCCTCAGACCGATCAAACCACATAAATGTCCACGAGATATTGGCTGTGATCCATGCCTTAAAATCTATGCTCCCCAGGACCTCTCCAGGTAATTACAGACAGCACCACACTGATGTGGTACATCAACAAGCAAGGGGTACAAGATCATACTCTCTGTACAGGCTGGCAGTGATAGCTTGGGAGATGGCTCTTCATCACTCTAACACTCCAAGCATCCTACATTCCATCAGGGCAAAATATAGAGGCAGGCAAGCTGAGCAGGACGATGATAACCCTCATAAATGGGAAAATGAATGAAGAGGTCTTCCAGGAATTGATCAAGTTGTGAGGAATACCTCAAGTAGATCTGTTTGCCTCCTTTGAAAACAGACAGCTCAACAAATTCTGCTCCAAAACTCCGTATAAACAAACCTGGAAAACAGATGATGTTTCAGTCCCATGGATGAGAACATTCCTTTATGCATTTCCAACCTTTCCATTGATATCAAAGTTAATTCTGAAGCTTCAGAAGGACTCTTCAGAGATAATCACGGTGACCCCCTTTAGTCCCAGGATACATCAGTTCTCTCTTTTTATGGAACTGGTCAAGGTCAATTATTACAAGCTTTCTCACAACTTTGAGCTACTTACACAATACAAAGGAGAATTTGATACACTCCAGTCTAAAACATTTTCAACTAACCGTATGTTTTAATTCTAATTCTTTTTAGGTACCTCTTTTTGTGAGATATGCAGCAGGTACTAAAGAACACAAGAAAGCTGCTGCTACAAAATCTTATATACTGGCAAGTGGAATAGATATTATTGTTGGTATCAGCCAATAACCAGGGCCCTAAAAGGATTATATCCCACCGGTGCTCTAATATTTGTGTGGGTTACTATACTTGGGCCTTTTGTACTCCTGCTTATGACTTGCTTAGCTAGGTTTTTTGTAGAGAAGTAAAGCCAGTATGATTCTCTGGTGAGGGGTTTTGCCTCCGTGAAGACCATGCATTGTCCCTAAGTTTAATCAGAGCTTTCAGGTCAGTGGTTAGCCAGGGGATTTTGTTGCATTTGAAAAGGTTCTGTGTGAGGGGGAAGAATTTGTCGTGAAGATGAAGGAGAGTATGTGTCAGAGATGTTGCAGCCAAGTTGGGGTCATGTAAGTTGGTAATGGGAGACCATTAAAAAGTTGCTAGGTATTTTTTGAGGTTGTCTGTTTTGATGGTGAATCTAGGTCTGAAGACAAATAGTTTGAGGGGCAGTTTTGGTGACTGAGATCATTTGGAAGGTGACTGGGTAGTGGTTGCTGAATGAGGGTGGAAAGAACAGATATACAGGATGATGGCAGGGTTGTTAGTGATTAGCAGCTCCAAGAGGGAGTGGTTGGTGGTTTGGTGATTTGGGGTAATGTCATTGACTAACTGTATAAGGTTGATATTAGCTAGGAATTCAGCAATGTAGTTTAGGTTAAACATCACCTATAATAATAATATTTTTACAGTTTCAGGCAGCTGAAGCGATAGTAAGAATAAAACATTTAAATTTGTCAAGAGTAGCTGGAGGAGAAAGGTAAGTGACTACTTTTAGATGGTTACTGTTCTTCCAGGAGGGAAGTTTTAGAAGGATCCATTTGGGTTCAGTATCTGAGGAAGCATTCGCTTATGCAATGATAGTTGGTTTCAGGTTGTTTTTATAAAGTATGAGAGGGGCTTCACATTGTCTACTGAAAGGTCTGGGGTCTTGGAGATATTTGTAGGAAGTAGATGCTGAAAATTGATTGTTTTGTTTGAGCCATGTTTCAATGACAGCTGTGATGTCGGGTGAGTGGGTTGTAAGGAAGGCATTTATCTCAAGTTTGTTATACATGCTTTGGACATTAATTAATGCACAGGAGAGGGTGGCAGTGGCAGGAAAGGCTATGGGTGTTATGTTGTGAGTGGGCCCTGAAATGGACTAATTGTTGGCTCTGAATAGGAGGATTAGCAGGATACGGGTGAATTTATAAAGGTGGTTAAGAAGTTTCTGGTGGGATTGCTGGGGTTTGGTAGGTTTGAAGGAGATGGCATGGACATTTGATGGACATGCTCCACCTCAAAAAATCCAAATCTACCAGATCCACTAGAGCAAGACACTTAAACCTTAGCACGGATATAAATAGGACATGCTGGAGGGATAGATTTGTCACCCAGAGACTCCCTATGCTGTGGAATAAAATCCCAGTCCATGTGAGGCAGAGCACCTCGCTGGCTCTGTTCAAGAGAAATCCTGACCGGTGGATGGGAGATCGTAGGTTTACCCCGGGAATCATCTCTGTGTCACTGCTGGACAGAGGCACAACAAACTAATGGGCACAGTATTTCTTAACATAAGTAAGCCACAAAACTTTGGGCTAGGCTTATAAATGCCTTAGGGCAGATAGCCTAGTATAAACCTATGAACCTATGAGGTAAAGGCATGGTGAAGCTAGAGTTGTGTGAGAGTGGTAGGCTGTAAATGGAGGGTATAAACAGGTAATTTGAATACAAAATATTTTACAGTCTAACTGATGATTTTCCCTCCTCAGGGCTGACCAGTGACCAATGGACCACTGAAAGTATGGGAGGGAGCCAGAACTTTTGAAAGTTTACCAGTTGGTTGTTGTTTCGAGGCATGTAACAACCCATATAACCTAAAGACTATTCCAGCAGTAAAGAATTCATAAATCTACTGTTATGGGTAAATACACCTTACAAACTGCACTTTCTTTCTAGTTGGCATTTACTAGATGTAATTTTTCAGAATGAGACTTGGGAGTAATTGTAATATGGTTTTTGCAAATGAAGACAAGAATGAATATGTGAGAATATTGACAAAGGTTTCTTTACTGTAGCACTCCAATCTTTTCCTCCAAACTTACTATTACTTAAGTCAATATATTCTCCTCTCTTCCCAGTATGAGATAAAACAGCTAAGATCCAAACCACATAAAAGCAGCCAGTAATAAACAGTATTGAATGTTAGAAGATAAACACTGGCAGAATAATTTTAACATTACTGGGGAATTTATTCAACTATTTTTAAACAAGAAACATCTTGATTAAATTATCACTTATGACACAGACAATCATACCTTTATATGAATTAAAAAAATATGTTTGCAAGCATTTTACATCACAAGCCATAATGACATAATTTTAGTTGCAAACATTACATCACTTATAATCTACTCAATCATTGTCATTCCAACATTACACAGCTCATTCAAATCCTGACTTCTCTTAAACCTAATTTCTCTCCTGTAAGTACTGCTCCCACAATTCCTATTTTTTCCTAGATAATTTACTCTTACCCTTTTCTAAAGATCCCAGTTCAAGTTGTTTTATCTATGTTACTATATTCACTACTTCTAATACAGTTGGTTTAGACTTTGATTTCCATTTTCTACTAATTGCTTTTTTGGCAGCAACCATAATTAGACTCAGCAAGGTCGTACTATGACTAGGCAATTCTGATTCTGTATTATAGCTCAGAAAAATAATTTCCCTAGTTACACCAATTTGCTCTACCAGTATTTATGATAGAGTAATCTGAAAGGAATCTTTAAAATCTGCCAACCCATTACACTCCCAGAAAATATGTTTAGAATTACCTTTTTCCTCCCCATCACACCTCTGACATTTGCTTTCCACCCAAGGGAAAAAATCTTTGGAGTCTACTTGGGGTATAAAATATCTATGTAAACATTTCCAAGCAAAAATTCTAAATCTTCTAGATTTTGTTGCATATTTGAGAGGCAAACATATCTCCCCCATTGTTTCTTTGTGTATTGCTTATCCAGTCTTTCTTCCCAATTCTTTCTAATCTCCTCCGATTGATTCTTATACTTATGAAATATTTTATATCCTAATTATTTCTTTTTTAACAGCACCTTCTGTTCTAGATTCTACTAAAAACTCTACCAGTGCTGGTATTTTGTTTAGGACCCCCCCCTATTTCTTTCTGTCTGCCTATACTCTGATATCAATCCTTGATAGGGAAGGCAATCTCTAACCTGCAGTCCAAATAAATTCTTGGCATCTTCCCATTCAATTACCTTTCCCTCGCTAATTATTTGCTCCCAATAGCTTGATTCCTTTGCCATTTTTCTCCAATAAATTCCAGCTCCCTGTTGCCTATTGTCTGTATCTCTAATTGCAGTCATCCCTATCGGCAGAATCTCCTTTCTCCATTCCCATGTTGGCTTAGTTCTTAGAATACTTTCTGCTACTTTATGAATATAATATTCTATATGAATACTATTACTCTCCTTAAAAGTCTCCATCCAAAATCCCAGTTTTCCTCTCTCTCCAATAGATAAGTGGGAAAGTGCCATTGTTTCATATTTATTTCATTACCCTGTGTTTTTTAGTTATTAATGGGGCATGATCTGGGGGTGGCCATGGTGGTGCAGCGGTTAGCATTGCTGCCTCACAGCAAGAGGTTCTCCGGTTTGATTCTCAGCTGGGGTGCCTTCTGTGCAGAGTCTGCATGTCCTCCCTGTGGTCACGTGGGTTTCCTCCGGGTGCTCCGGTTTCCTACCACATCCCAAAGACATGCTGTAGGTGGATTGGACACTCTAAATTGGCCCCTAGGTGTGAGAATGTGTGTGCCACTTCTGTGGAAGATTGGGCACTGGGCTGGCAACTCGACACCATAAAAACTTCACTGCCAATCATGAGCAGACAGGTGATCCACTGTGGCAACCCCTAACTGGGAAAAGCTGAAAGAAGAAGAATGGGGCATGATCTGAAATAGTTATTAGGCGTGTATTAAGACTTTCAATTAAATGTGCAAGTTCCTATGAAATGTAAATTCTGTCCAGCCTAACTCAGTTTTTGTATCCTGGGGAATAATATGTAAATTTGCTCCAAATTCCTAGAACTGAATTCACATCTTCCATGTCAAATATTTTCATAACTTTCTTCAAAAAACTACCATCCTTTGTTATATTTTCCCTTCTGAGCCACCCAGACACATCTTCACTGTTGTATATCAAATTCCATTCCCCACCTATAATAAATATTCCTTGCTGAAAACTGATCATTTCTCCCAGAATTTTCTTAAGCTCCATTATAGCAGTTTTAGGTGGAATATAAATACATGCCAGTGTAATCCTCCTCCCTTGCCAGTAGCCCCTTAGTACTACAAATCTACCATTATTATCTTTTTATCCTCTTCTATTATTGGAGCTCCTCTTGCAATTATTATAAGTGCTCCACTTTTCCTTTGCCCCAAGTATTCCTCTGAATAACCATCCTGAAAGCCTTTCTTTCTCAAATTCACATTCCGTTCTTTCCAACTGTGTCTCTAGTAGCATACCTATTTGCACTCTACATTTTTTAATATAGTTCACTCCTCTTTTTTTTGTATGCATCTGTGAGACCATTGACATTTAAAGAGATTACAGAAAACATCATTGTATTAAAAAGTTATTCCCACCTTTTATGTATAACAACATTTTGTTAAATGTCTAGTTCTAGCTTTTGTATTACATGCATACACTGTTTTGCAGCTTGATCTTTTATACAGTTGTTTCTTGCCATATCCATTTCAGCCTATGACACATTTACAGAATGTTTTTGTGTTATAGAAAGCCCTCAAAAACATACCCTCTCAAACCTATTAACTTAATACTAGCACACAAAACTATGTACATCTTCAAATATTGATGTTTTACCCTCCTAATAGGAAAAATATTTCAAACTGACAGCCACACTTTCAGGCTTGAGTTAACCCAAAAAGAAAGGTCATTGATGATAAGATGCATGATGTCTCTTGTGCTTCTACTAAGTGCTGTCTGATTTTTTTTATCTTTATACCTCTCCCAGCTGGGAGAACACTTGAATGCTTTCAGAGAACATTATCTCTTAGCCATTTCTCTCTATCAGATTGTGTCCTGGAGACACAAGGAAAAGATACAGAATTACTACTAAGCATCCATTTATTTGCTAGAAAAAAGCCACAGAATATTCAATATTATTTTTCATGTACTTGTTTTCTCTCAAAGCTTGTTGCTAGATCAAGCTAAAGGCCTTAATCCAGTCATTCCCCTATGTAAGAACGAGTAAAAAGTACACTCATTTTTCTTTTATGTTCTTTTAACCAGACTTTTCTTCTTTTTTATACTGCAGTACCCATTTCTTAAAACTGAACAAGGAAAAAAACAGGAGCAGTTGTTTACATTAGTATCCCCATTACTTACACTTAACTTCACTTTATAGCATGCAAGGAAAATCATGTACTATAAAAATAGTACTGTTAAGAAAAAAAATTGTTTTACTTACAGTTAAC
This sequence comes from Protopterus annectens, assembly GCF_019279795.1. Taxonomy (NCBI): domain Eukaryota; kingdom Metazoa; phylum Chordata; order Ceratodontiformes; family Protopteridae; genus Protopterus; species Protopterus annectens. The sequence continues at coordinate 514,731,616 of NC_056745.1, forward strand.
TTTTGCCCTCCCCCCCCAAAGTATTTTTCTGAACATTAATGATATGAAGTAGGGCATATGCTTTAGAGTCCCTTGCAAGTTTAATAAACTCTTAAAAAAGTCCAATATTTCTATATTTTTTGTTCTGTCATATGTTTCATACATATAATTATAGCTTTGTAATCCCACATTTGTCAATTTCCAACTAACTGGCTTTATTCATGTTCATCTCCATCTACTAAATCCTGTCTATGCTTCAGTTCATTTCCAACATACTCTCAGTTCCTCTCATCAACTCTTGGGATTTTTTCCTTTTTTCAAGCATTTTCCATTGAAATCCTGGAAAAAGTTTTACTGGCACAATCTCTCTGCTGTCTTTATTACTAGGACAACAAGAAGGAGAATCTCAGTCTGTTTCACACTTCACATTTTGTTGCCCAAACTTTTATATTTTCTCCTTAACATGTACTTCATCAAAAAAATGATTTTGTCCCTCTAGGAAGAATAGTTTGAAGACAGGTGGGTACAGCCATTTGAATCTCATGCCTGCTTCTCAACATTCCCTGAACATTGGGGTAAATTTACTCCTCTTCTGCCTGGTGTACAATGAGTAATCATTCTCCACAAACACTCTGCTGTCTCCCACTTTTAGTACTTTGCCCTTCTGCTACGGTTTTGTCAGAATCAACTTCTACTGGTAGAATTGCATCTTTACTATTAAAGATCTATATTGCTTTCTCATAGCCAGGTTTGAAGCATACACATGATGTGCCCTTTCAATTAACAACTCCTGCTGTGGCATACCAATCCAGTTGCTCATTTGTGCATTCATAAAATTAATACAGCCTGTTTCTTCCTGCTTCTCTTGTACAGCAGAAAATCTCAGGTTTTCCATATCTTTCAACCTCTTAGAGCAAGAAATCTAGACAAAACCATAAATAATGGGGGAACAAAGCCCCCAAAATAGGGACAATTTTAAATATTGTTCTTACAAACTTAGAAAGTTAAATAAAAAATGACAACCTCCAAAAGCCTCTATCACAGTGGTAAAAATAAATAAATAAACACTTTATGGAAACAAGAAAGGAAAAGCAGTAAAATCTTAATACAAATTTAAAATCAATATTGCATTTGTATTAAGGTTTTACTATGTGTCCTTTCTTGTTTCCATATAGTGCTTTTTTATTTATAAACTTAGAAAGTTGATAGAACAACAGTGTCTGTGTAAGCATACATTTTCTGAAGGATATAAAGTCTGAAACTTAACTGTCATTATTTTTTTTACTTTAATGTTTAATGACTTGCCAATGATTTGTCAGAAAACTACAAGTTTATGAAAAATGGAACAAAAATATGAGGTAAAAATCTAGACATTCTGCAAAAATCTGTAGAGTTGAGAGGTATGAATGACACTTCTGGTTGAAGCAGCATGTTTTTTTTTGTTGTTGTTATTTTTCCCAGGAGGTAAAATACATTAATCTTAAAGCTTACTACTCAGCAATTAGTTCCTTGGCTAGTTTCTGGCAAAGCCAAAGTGTTCCTCCTCCCTCACTTATTTTCAGTCAGCAAATCTTCAGCTAAAAAGATACTTAGCCTGCCACCCCCTCAGGGTGAATCAGCATCATATTATTTTTCAGAGCTTGAAATGCAAAAACAAGAAGACTCCACTTTATTTTCAGCTACGAAATTCAGATCCACTATCAACTGCTTTACTGTGTTGAATGATGCAGAATTCAGAATTTGAAATTTTTTTATTACATAGACTCATTTTGATGTCACAAGGGCAACAGCTTTGACATAAACATTCATTTTTAAATATTATCTAGAGTATAGTCCATTGCCTCTACCATCCAGTTATATACATGAGTTTGACTCACTTCTGTAGCAAATCAGATTTGTTCAGTTTTAAATTAAAAAAAAAAACAGGTTTTGCTATACCCCAATATATCCATCTGCTCTGCTCATTCCTCACACATGGAGTGGTCCAAGTCAGATTCTGCCTTTAAACTATTAAAATTCAGTTTTAATTAAAAATAAATGCTTATCAAGAGCATGCATAGGGTGAAATGTAGGAGCTTTTTTGCTACATTCTAGCTTTGAGCACACTAACCATTTCAGTAAGACAACAGCTTCACATGCTTTTCATAGTGCAAATACTGAGTCATCAAGTTACTAAGCTGATACTGGCATGAACAGAAAAGTAATGCTGTACTTTTGTAAGACGCACTCTGAGCCACACTTTAGAGTCATAACCTGCATCTGTATCTATATCCCATTATTCATGCGATTCAGTTACAATGGACTAAGGCTGAATTTCATCATGGCAGTTAAAGTTACTGCTATCGTGATGGATGCTAAATACCTTTTGTATTTGTAAATTCAAACATTTCTGTCAATGTAATATGACACCAAACACATAGCTCTCAACTGCCCAGAATTTCACAGAATGCCCACATTTTTGCCTTACAGTTTTGGTCTGTTTCTCATAAAATTTATGGCTTTCTGCCAAATTATTGAGGATGGATGTCACTAAATAATGACAGACGTTTAAGTTTCAGACTTCATATTCAGAAAACTCCTGATTTTGGGCCTTTGTACACCATTATTTTTTACTTTGCCCAGAATTCTTGAGCTAAGAAGTTGACAGGTATGAGCCAAAGTCCAAGCTGCAGAATATGGGATATATACCTCTCATGGAAATACTCCTTAGTTATTTTGTACTTTCAGACTACACAGACATATATAAATTTAAAGTTGTCAACACAAAAAATATTTGCATACATGGAAAAGTGTTGTGTTTTCTATCTGAAGTAGCATTATAAGGTACTTACGTATTATTGCAACCAACTCACTGCTGAAATATTGAAATGTCCTTCAGGTGTCACCGAAATTATTAACATTATTTTCTCAGAAATGATTTATTACAATGTTATTTTTTTCTTTATAAAGCCTTATAAACCTGTCTTGCCGATATGCATGTGTGACATTTCTCTGGTAATGAGAAAGATGCCGACAGAGGAGATATAACAATTCCATTGCCAACGTACGACAGACAGATAAAAGCCTGAGCCATAAATGGCCAAAAGTCGCCACAAACAATGTAGGGAAACAATGCAGTGACAAACAGCCAAAATGGGGGCAGATTTAACATATTTATTTTTTGCAAACTTCCAACATGCATAGAACAGGATTTCTGTTCCCATGTATTATCTGAAGGAAATGAAGTCTGACTGAACCCTTAACCATCAAAACATAAACATGTCAACTGCCATATATTTTACACACGGAAGTCATTGCCACATACAGACTTTACAACCCACTTCAGATAATCATATAAAGTGAGCAAACAGCTCACCCTTTCACCACTGCAACAATTATATCAGTGTAAAAATACATCGGATGCTTCAGCTGTGAAAAAGTATACCCTTTCAGTTTCTGATGACAAGGATGGTATCCCAACATGCAGTAAATGACAGGTGCTACCGATCAACTTTCAGTCCCACTGGACTAACCCTCAAAATCACCGAGCATTGCACTCAGTCATTTAAATCACCGAGTACTGCAGTCAGTCAGCAATGCCAGGTTAGAGTAAGGGTTCGGTTAAAGGATAGATTAAGTGGGTTTGTGATTGTGAGTGTACAGGGTTAACGTTAGGATAAAAGTTAGATTTAGAGTATGTACATATGTGTGCGTGTTCTTATCTGTATTTGCACATAATGAGTGTCCCAGCTGCCTTATGTCGTGATAGTTCTATTGTTATGGGAAAGTTTTCTTTTAGCACATATCATTAAGGTGGAGCAGGGTGGGGGGGGTGAAGCAATATACACTGAAGGGATTTTTGTATGACTCTCAAGTATGCAACAAAATATAAAAGGCTTAGGAGTTTTGCATGTTTCTTTTGAGCTGGGATATATATATATATATATATATATATATATATATATATATATATATATAGAGAGAGAGAGAGAGAGAGAGTATTGCCCAAATAAGTTTAATGCTACTGGCTACCAAAAAAAGCAATTATTACAGACTTCCAAGTTGGCTGCACATTAACAGCTTACTTCTAGCTCTCCCAGTGTGAAAACAGAAACTCAGCGGAGAAAGCCAGTGGACTTGCACTACTGGGTAAATTTCAGCAACTGGCTAGTAAGTGAATTGCCTGCATAGCTGGCCTTAGGCATAAGCCAACTAGGCAGCCACCTAGGGCACCGCTCTAGCAGGGGTGCTTTTCCAGTATTTATTTAGTGTAGGTAGACCAGGATGGGGGCACTATGTATTATAGAGGGGGGTGCCGTGGTGCCCTTTTGCCTAGGGCACCAGTTGACCTCAGGCTGCTCCCGAGTGCCTGGATGTAGAGAAAAATACAGAGGACCTGAAAGAAAATCAGCTACAAAAGGTGAGGAAAAACACTGACTGGAAAGAGTACTTCAGCTGTTCAGCACAAAGCAGTGCAAATTCCAGACATGAATTCCAGTAACCTATAGAAAAGGATAAGACAATTGCACACAAACCTTATTAAAATAAACAAAACACTGATGGAGTATATCAACTCAAATAACAAAAGGCTGGAAAAAAATGGAAGAAGCTTTAAAAAAGATACTCAGATGAGGTCATAAAACTGCAAACATCAGAGGTCAAAATGAAGAAAAGACTGGCTAAGACTATTCAAGAAGAGATGTTTAAAAAAATAATAGAATTAGAGGACAGAGCACATATAGGGAAAACTTGAGATTTTCTGCTCTACCAGAGAAACTGGAAGGAACAGACTATTAATTTTATGAAAGCACAATAAGAAATTGGACTGGAATTCCACAGCAGGTGTTGTTAATTGAAATTGAAAGGGCAAATTGTGTGCATGCTCCAAACCTGGCTATGAGAAAGCAACCTATACCTTTAATAGTAAAGATGCAAGCCTACCAGTCTGGATGAAACAGCATGGCAAAATAAAAATTGATGTATTTTTTTCTAATTCTTGTACAGGGGAATCACTGGATTAAGGACCTTATCTCAATCTAGTAACAAGTTTTAAGAGAAAGCAAGTAAATGAAAAAGAAAACTGAATATTATAAATCTTTTTTTGTAGCAAATACATGTATGCTTAGCAGCAACTTTATATCTGGTCCTCACGTCTCCTTGGAGACAATCTGATAAAGAGAAATGGCTAGGGGATAATGTTTTCTGAAAACATTCAAGTGTTTTCCTATCAAGGAAGAGTCTACTTCAAATACTGGAAGTTGCAGAACATCGAACCACACACTGAGGATGAGATGATCGATGTTCTACAACACTGAACATGAAAGTAGACTAAATTAAAAAAGATAAAAACTCTGTAAGCTTTTGCAGGAGATCAAGCCCCTCTGCACCCCCCCCACTTCTGGGACTGCACCCTCCACACCCCCTGCTACTTACATATACCAACTCTGAGATCGCTCTACAGTGAAGAAAACAGTAAATTTCCCATTTCATGCCATACACTCTACTGTAGTGCGATCTTGGAGTTGGTATGTTTTAGTAGCAGGGGGTGTGAGGGGGCTTGCCCCCCTGTAAAAATGTGAAAAAAGAAGTTTACATATTTTATTTTTTTTTTTTAATTTGATATTGCAGAACTTCGATCCTCAATGATCAGAGGTTTAATGTTCTGCAATTTTGATACTCTGAAGGGTACCCATGGTAGAGGTATAAAGATAAGATAAACCAGACTCCATTTAGTAGAAGCATAGGATCTATAATGCACCTTAGCATGGATAACCCTTCTTTTAGGTTAACCCAAATATGCAAGTGTGGCCGTCAGTTTGGGACACTTGTTCCTATTAGGAGGGTAAAACTTCAATAATTGAAGATGTACACAGTTTTGTCTGTTATCAAGTTAATAGGTTCAAGGGGTATTGGAGTTATTTGTTTTTTGAGGGCTTTCAATAAAATAGTAAGTTCTGTAAGATGTGACATAGGTTCAAATGGATAAGACAAGAAACAAATGTATAAAAATCAACCTGCCAAACAGTGTATACATGTTGCACAAAAGCTGGAAATAGACACTTAAAAAAGCAGTTACACATAAAAGGTGGGAATAATAACTTTTTAACACAATGATGATTTCTGTAATGTCTTTAAATGTCAATGGGCTCACAGATAAATACAAAAAAGAAGAATAGTGAAACTATTTAAAAATGTAGAGTTCAAATAGCTATGCTACATGAGATACTATTGGAAAGAACTGAACATGTGAATTAGATAAAGAAAGTTTTTCTGAATGGTTATTCAGGGGAATACCCAGGACAAAGGAAAAGAGCAGTACTTATATTAATGGCAAGAGGAGCTCCGATAGTGATAGAAGAGGATAAAAAAGATAATAATGGTAGATTGGTATGTAGTACCAAGGGCTACTTGCAAAGGAGGAGGATTGCACTGGCATTATTTGTATTCCACCTAAAACTGCTATAATGGAGCTTAGAAAATTATGGGAGAAATAGCTTTCAGCAAATACTACTACGTATAGGTGGAGACTGGAATTTGATTTGCAGCACTGAATATGTGTCAGGGGGCCCAGAAGGTCAAATATAACAAAGGAGGGTAGATTGCTGAAGAAAGTTATGAAAATAGTTGGCATGGAAGATGTGAATTCATTTATTAGGTGTTTGGAGTGGATTTACATAATATTCCCCAAGATACAAAAAATGGGCTAGGCTAGACAGAATTTACATTTCACATAAAAATGTGCATTTAATTGAGTCTTGACATGTACCCAATAACGTTGTTTGTTTGAAGCAAAGTCTGAAGAATAAACTTTGGAAACTACTACTGTGTGCGTGCCTCAAGCCCTCTTGCCTGCATTCCTGTTTTTGCATGTACCCAATAACCATTTCAGATCATGCTCCAATGTTGTGTCTTTCAGCTTTTCCTGGTAAGGGGTCGCCACAGCGGAACACCGGTCCGCTAATGATTGGCAGTAGATCATGCTCCAATAATACTAAAATAAAAACACAGGGTAGTCAAATAAAAATGAGACACTGGCGCTTTCCCACATATCTGTTGAAAAGAGAGGAGTTTAAGGAATGGATAGTAAAAAGTATTCTGGAGCTATTAGAGAAGACAGAATTTTTTTTCTGGAAATATAGCTAGGGAGTGGAATAAAATTAAAGTGGAGTTTAAAAATAGGGTGGAAATAAAAGGGATATTTGGTTAAGTAACAAGAATTATTTAGATGGACTGACAAATGTTTAAGTATTGCAGAATAGGGGGAATCTCACAGAACAAGAAGAGAAGCAACTGCAGAATGCTAAACAAAAAATAAGGGATTAATAATATATGCATGCATTTAGAAAGACTGCTGTTAAGTAAGTGTTAGAGTGCAAAAACTTTTAGCACAACAATTCAGGCAACAGGAAGTACAAAGGGCTATCACCAAGGTTAGGGAGCCTATAACAAGGAAGATAACAAGAGATTCAGTAGAGGTATTAGAAATATTTCAGAAATTCTATGAAAGTCTGTGTAAAGCAGAGAAATATGGAAATGAAGAAAATGTAAAAATGGGGAATGTTTATGGAAGAATTAAATATGCCAAGGTTAGAGGTTAGATGTGCCTCAATTACTAACAGAATAGGAGGAAATGAGATAAAAATGGTGATGTATAACCAATCCATACGAAAGTCCCCAGGATTAGATGTCATTCCTGTGGAAGCCTGGAAACTAGGAGGGAAAAAAACACTGATAAAGATCTGGAAGGTTTTGTCTGACAGTATTTTAAGACTAAGAGAAGAACCAACATCCTGGAAGAAAGCGGTGGTAGCTGTAATACCTAAACAGGGTAAAGATCCATTAGATCCAACTTCATACAGGCCCATTTCAATACTAAGCCATGATTATAAAGTGTTTTTGCCTGTAATGGCTAAAAGGATGGCAAAAGTGATACCAAAATTGATAGATATGGATCAGTGTGGTTTTGTGGAGGGGAGGCAAACATATGACATCATTAACAGAGCATTAATGATGCAGAGGAAAGTAGAATGTAAGAAAATATCCCTGTTGTTGGTGGGTCTTGATGTAGAGAAAGCATTTGACAGTGTAAGCTGGGACTTTATGATCAGAGCAATGGAAGCATTTGTATTCCCTGATAAAATTATAAGGTTGATTAGGAGGATGCACGAGAAATTGGAGGCAAAAACTAAAGTGAGTGGGTTCCTCTCTGATAATTTCTGCTTGAGCAGAAGAACCAGGCAGGGATTACAATTACCCTTTGTTATTTGCATTATATTCAGAACTACTGGCAAAGAAAATAAGGGACTCAGAAATTCAAGGATATAATTGATATGGTAGTCAAGAAAAGTGGGTTCTATTTGCAGATGATGTTATTTTATACCTGATAAAACCAGAAAAGGGCATTTCAGTGTTGTTTAACATTTTGAGACAGCTTCAAATCTTTTTGGGATACAAAATTAATGAAGATAAAACAAAGGCAATAGCTGTAATTATGTACCCACACGAGTTGGTTCAGCAATATCCATATTTATGGGGACACGATAAAATAAAGTACTTAGGAGTTTGTATTAAAAATGATTCTGGTGTGGCATCTAAGAATATATGGGAAGAAGCTAAGCAAAAGATAATACAAAAAATGAAAAACTTGATTTTCGCCTTTTTAATTTCTCTATTTTTTTTGGCTTCTAATACCATAACGGGAATGGACCCCATTCCGAAGGCAAAGTACGATTATAGTTCATGAAAATAGTATTGTTTAAATCTTTGATGTCAGCCAAAAGTGCTCTTTGCAGCACCTAGAATGTGCCCAATAATGCGTCCTTCTGCAATATGTATGGAGTTACATGTATTGGTAACATATCTAAACATGATTGTAGACTCTCTTTTATAAGACCCATTGCTCCTACTACTACTGGAACTGTCTGGGTATCTTTCTTCCACATTGCTCTCATTTCTGCCTGCAGAGACTGATATCTTATGACTTTGTCTCTCTCTGTACACAAGACACTGTACTCACTGGGTGTGGCAATTTCAATGATCAATGCTACTTTTGTCTTCTTTTCATGAACCACTATATCCGGTTTTCTAGCATCTATCTTTTGAACTGTTGGTAATGGTTGATCCAATGTGATGTAGACTTCATCATTTTCTATAATGCTTTGTGGTTCATGTTTCCAGTGTTTTTCAACCACTTCAGTGCTATAATGTTTGCACAATCCCCAGTGCAACAGTCTTGCCACATTATACCTTTCAGTATACGTATGTCGCAACTAGCAACAAGGTGTACAACTGTTTCCAGTTCTGTTTTACAAAACCTATATTTGTCCGTTTCTCCCACATGTTCAATGGACTTTGTAAACAATATGTACATAGCCCACTATCTTGGGTTGCCAATATTAATCTTTCATCTCCTGGTTTGAATTTGCCTCTCCTTAACCATTCCTGCATTCGTTCCTGATCAACATGAGGGTCTTACAGAAGTTTTCTATACATGCAACTATATTTATGCATTTTCCACAGTTCTTGCCTTCTCATCTTGTCCTTCACCTTATAATCTTTCTTTTGTTTTTTAGGACATTCAGTTTGATTTCCATTCTTGCTTGACGCAGATATGCTTCTGCTAGCCTAAGCAGGGAAGTAATCTTACATTTATTCTCCTCATGTTTCAAAACTTTCACTACATTTGGGTCTTGTGAGGTCAGCAGATATGTGTGGTGTCCCAAGATTGCAGATCTATATGTGTAATCAATTGCAAGGAGGCCCATACGTCCTTCAGAACAGGGAATATATAACCTTGGTATGCACCGATTTTTAGAAATCATTTGGTAAGCGTGAAGCATCCTTCTTGTTTTCTTGTCTAATCTAGCCAATATGTTTTGAGGCCAGTCAGTCACTCCAAAACTGTAAGTTAGGACAGGAAGAGCAAATTGGTTTATAGCTTAGATTTTGCTCCTAGATGTCAATGCTGTTTTCAGGATTAAGTCTTCTAAAGTATTCCTTACTAAGTTTTATTCGTATTTGTTCATGTTTTATTGTTGTTCCTTCATCAGTCCCCAAATATTTATACATTCCCACTTGCTCAACTTCTTTTATATCACATTATTGTCCCAAATTGATGTTTTGTTGGTGCTGCAGTTTTCCTGCTTTAAAGGTTACTTTTGCACAATTATCAAGACCAAATGACATTCTTATATCTGAAAAAGTTCTGACAACTTGTAGTTGTGCTTTCAGTTCCTCATCTGATGAGCTATATAGTTTTAAATCATCGACAAAGAAAAGATTAGAAGTCTTTACACTTTGTTGTTTTCTAGGAGCCAAATTAAAGCCATGGCCTAAGCTGTCAATTAGACAGCTTAATGAGTTAAGGGCAAGGCAGAATAGCAGTGGTGAGAGTGTCACCCTGGAATATCTCCCTTTGAATTTTTATCCCTAGAATAATAATTTATCCTTAATCATAGTTTAATTGCAAAGTGGTCTGTCACTGTAATGTAGTCGATCAGTGTAGGGTGTATCTTATACATTTTTAAGCACTCTTTTATCCATGAATTTGGGATACTATCAAATGCTTTTTTGTAGTCAATCCATGCCATACTTACATTCTTCCCCTTTTTACAGTTCTCCACTATGACTTTATCAACAAATAATCCTTTGTTTCATATGACTTTCTGTTATTGCCTTTTTATTCTATCACCATAATTTTTTCTTCTAAATGACTTTAAACTTTGTTGGCATCAATTCAAGTGTATAGTTTATATGTCATCAAAAGCAAGTTATTGGTCTGTAGCTTGCAGGTTCACTCTTAACTAGGAGCACTGGTCTTCCTGTTGTTAGCCAGGTTAGTGTCTGTTCAGGGTGTGCATATAAATAGTTCTTACTCATGGCTAAATCTTCGTGCAAAGATGTTAATACTTTTAACCAGAAGTCAGGTGCTGCATCTGGGCCTGGGGTTTTCCAATTAGAGGCTTTTCTTAATTTTGTTTCAATCTCTTTTCCTGTTACTCCATCCCATTTCATATCCTGTACCTTTAAAATTCTTATTCTTTTCTTTACTTCTTCTATCCATTTAGCATATTTGTCATGTTTCACAGGATCTTCATAGATATTTCTCCAAAATGTATGCATTTCTTCTTTTTGGTGGTCTTTCAATTCCTTTTACCTTGTTTCCCAATTCCCTATAAAATCTTTTTGGGTCATCAATAAATTGCTTATTTTTGTACTTTTCCTTTATATTTATCTGTGTATCATCTAAGTATTTCCACCTGTGCTGAGATTTCTAGTTTATTTGTGATAGTGCATGATAGATCCTAATCTGGTCTAATGTTGCGCATTGCTTTTATCACATCTAAGTATTTTTGTTGATCTGTTCCCTATTTTATACTCTTCTAACAGTGACACTCTTCTTGTCTTAGTTGCTTTATAGTTTTCTCTATTCGATACTTCCATGGTGGTATTCGATTTATCCCCTTTCTGTTATATGGATATGGATAGTAAGATACAAGCAGCTAAAATGTTTTAGTCCCTTTCATCTTATTCATAGGTCAAGCATATTTTTATCAACCAGAGTAGAAGTTGTGGATAGCAATTAATAAAGAGCTGAAGTATTTTAACTGGGAGGGGAAGACAGCACGAGTCAAGTGGGATAAACTGATTCTTCCAATAGAACAAGGCAGACTGGGATTACCCGATTTCAAGAGGTATTTCCAAGCTACACATACATACACTACATAGCTCAGGCAGAAACCTATAATTCAAAGTGGAAAGGGATGAGGATGAAACGGGGGGAGCTCAAAAAACCAGGAGAGACTGAGATTTTGGATGCAGATCCTTAAGGAGAATAACAATAATCATACAGAATATTATATTCAAAAAGTAGCAGAATGTATTCTAAGAATTAAGCCAACACAGGAATGGAGAAAGGAGATTCTGCCAATAGAAATGACTGCAATTAGGGATACAGACAACAGGCAAGAGTGGGCTGGAATTTATTGGAGAAAACTGGCAAAAGAGCCAAGATGCTGGGAGCAAATAATTAGAGAGGGAAATGTAATAGAATGGGAAGAGACCAATAATTTATTTGGACTGTAGGTTAGAGATTGCTTTCCCTATCAAGGATTGATATCAGGGTATAGGCAAAGAGAAAGAAAATGGGGGGGGGGGGGCTGAACAAAAGCCAGCAGTAGTAGAGTTTTTACTACAATCTAGAACAGAAGTCGCTGTTAAAAAAGGAATAATTAGTATAGCATATAAAATATTGCATGATAACTATATGAATCAATCAGAGGATATTAGAAAAGTTTGGGAAGAGAGATTGGATAAGCAATTCACAAAGAATTAATAGAAGATATATGTATATCTCCCAGATATGCAACAAAATCCAGAACATTTAGAATTTTTGCTTGGAAATATTTACCTAAGTATTTTTATACCACAAGTAGACGCCAGAGAATTTTTCCTCAGGTAGACAGCAAATGTTGGAGGTGTGATGGGGAAGAAAGACATAATTAAGAATATATTTTCTGGAAGTGTAATGAGTTGGCAGACTTTAAAGATTCCCTGTAGACTACTCTGTCAGAGGTACTGGGTGAGCAAATTGGTGTAGCTAGGGAAATGATTTTTCTGAGCTATGATACAGAATCGGAATTGCCTAGACATAGTAAGAGGCCTTGCGGAGTCTAATTATGGTGGCTACCAAATAAAGCAATTACTACAAAATGGAAATCAACGTCTAAACCAACTACACTAGAAGTAGTGAATATAGTAAGAAAGATAAAACAACTAGAATTGGGAACTTTAGAAAAGGGTAGGAGCAAATTACATAAAAATGGGAATTATGGGAACAATACATACAGGGGAGGAATGAGCTATGCAATGTTTAACTGACAATTATCTGGTACATTATAAGTGATGTGTAAATGTTTGCCACTAAACTTGTGTCGATATTCTTTGTTTTGTATAATGCTTGCAACTAAAATTATGTCAATATGGGTTGCTTTCGTTTATATAAATGTATGAATGCCTATGTCAAAAGTGGTACTTTAATAAATATGTTTCTTTTTAAAAAAAAAAAAAGCAAATAGAAAATGGAAAACAAAAGCTAATCCAACCATAACAGAATTATTAAATGTTGTAAATCAGATACAATTATCGGAGGTAGGATATTTAGCAAAGAAAAGTCACAAACTATGTAGCAATACATGGAATTTGTGGGAACAGTACATCCAGAATAATGTTCAGGGGAGGAGTACAATTTCAGAGAAAGCAGTATTTGAGCAATCCATATAATGTTAAATTGAATAATACTTGTTACTATTTGTTTCGGTTTTATAACTGAATGTGTTCTCATGCCACTATGTAATAAGTGATGTTAATAAAGGTGTTTCTGAAAAAAGAAGATATTTTGGCAATAACTATTCATAGCAAACAACTGATATGAAGACAGCATTTTCTGAGGTGTTGCAAAATTTTAATTAAAAAAAAACCTAATGATATGATTTGGTTTATATATCCTGTTACGGTAACTGACAGGGTTATGCAGTGTGTTCTTCCATTTTAGAGTTAAAGTGACTGTAGGGGAATTCAAAAACATGCTCCAAGGGAAGCAGGCAATCCAGCCAAAAATTACAGAACAAGAAAAACTGGATTATTTATAGAGTAGTATGAACAATACAATTATTCTGGAGTATTTGGATTGTGAATAACATTTTTGATGACTGTATTACAATTGACTGTGAATTGCAAGGTTTATTGATGATGACTAGACATAGCTTAGGATGGAGAGCTCCATCCCTACCATATGATGAAGATATTAATGGTCTAGAAGGTTTGTACCTGGAATGATTGAGTTATTGGTAAAAGAGTATATGACTTAGTTTGTGGAAACTAATTTAATGTTCTCTAACACATGATGTTTCAAAAAGCTTCCTTATGTTCTCTTGACTATATGTATTTTGTTGGTTTATTTGTATATTTTATGCTCTTGAATATTTGATGCATCAGTATATAGCCTGTATGTACCCTTAATCAAATTATATACTGTTGATTTAGTTGTGATCTTTATAGATTTTGTTCTTGTGGAGCTTTTCTCCCCAGGCCTCTGCTGAAAAAGGACTTGTGTCCAGGTAGACTTTCCTGGTTAACAAATTTAAAATAAAACAATGGCAATATAACTGTATTCTGTTTAGTGTGAGCATATGCTAGGATTAAATGGAGCTTTCTAAATGAGTTTTACAGGGCTTCCGGACTGCTTATACTAGGTACTCAATTTACTGAGTGTGAGATGATCTATGACACCTGAGTCTGGAGGCTGGCTTTGGCTCTTCATGCTGCTGAATACCTGCCTGTTTGGCAGGATTAGTTCATTGTGTTGATATGATGTCACTTTCCATGTTGCAGAAGCATGGCTCATGAGTTCACAAGTTTTTTGGATACGGATCAAAATGATATTTGAGAGTAAAGTGGTCTGTTGCAATTATGTGGGTAAGTAATACATTTTCTTTAAACAGTTGAAGGAGTGCCCATCCTACTGAACTGCAAGTGTTCACATACACTGGAGAATCAACTGATTCTGCCATTCAGAGGCTTGTTGGCTATGAAAGTCCTACCAACAGATAAGAGGTGTAACTAGTTTTTTTGATAAATACTACAAGCTGAATGGATGTTCTGGATTGACTGAAAATATTGAAGGAGGCACAGTGTATGAAAAGAGAACTAGGGAAAGGTGTACTTCAACTGGGTTGAGGTAATTCAGTGTTATTGATTTAGGGTTGATGATCAAAACCGATGAAGTAATTGAAAGAGAGTATGAGATGGGCTGTTTTTTCCTAACCCTATCTTATATTTTATAGATACCACTGATTTTCTTTTATATTCAGATTTAAATTAGTTTTATTTCATCTCTTCCCTTCTCTTCCTGTCTTCTGATCTGTTCCTTTATTTCAATTAGCTTATATGTCTTCCTTACCTTCTTACACCTTGATTTAAAGTTAACTGTGTCCTATGAACATTTTTCAATTCTTTCAGCATCTCTGTCCCCTCCGGGATAAGAAAAAGACTACTTTTTTTTCAAACATGTATTATTCTGCTCCTCTCCTTTATTATCCCTTTCTTTTTGTCCTCCCTCTACTCCCTTAGGAGTTGAACCACTTCAGTCTGTTCTTTCTGGACTGCCACCTTTAGGTACTGGCACCTCCACCAAGAAGGCAGCTATGTTCTCCAGCTCTTTGTACATAGCCACTAGTTCCCTTATCCTGACTGTTTCTTCCCCAAAGTCCTCTACTAAAGTACAAGTACCCATGAAGAGCAGTATTCACTGATGTTTCTTCCCTTCATGAACACCCACCTGTCCTGTACTAGTTCAAGTCAGCCCAGGTTTAACACCACACATCTGAAACTCTTTTTTTCTTGTGTCTCCCCATTTAACTCCTCCCTATATTAGAATTAATGAGTATTATTCATGAAATGATTGAAAGAAAGCCTGAGCTGGGCTGTCTTTTCCAAGCCACATTAGATACTGTTTTAGATAGTACTTTCCTATGTCTGCTTTTCTTTTATATTCAGAGTTAAATTAGTTGTTATGAATTCTGTTTCAGCAAAATTGAGAAATTAGACTATTCTCCATGTCCTCTACTGCAAAC
Source organism: Protopterus annectens (assembly GCF_019279795.1). Classification (NCBI taxonomy): domain Eukaryota; kingdom Metazoa; phylum Chordata; order Ceratodontiformes; family Protopteridae; genus Protopterus; species Protopterus annectens. The sequence continues at coordinate 514,747,206 of NC_056745.1, forward strand.
ACCCCTCCCATCTATCTATGGTTTAGATTATTGGATTATAAGGGTACCCCTCAACTTGTCCTCCTTCCTTGTGCTAGGCTGTGCCTGCTATACCTCCTAGTTTTTCTATCTTACATTAAACCTCTGTATCTTCCTTGTTGTTCTCTGCCTTTCTGGCCTCATATCTTACCTTGCCATCTAAAGCAACCCACTGTACTGCTTTCTTGTTTTTTACTTAGTCATATATTTATTTCCAAATACAAATTGAGGAAGATACCCCCTAGATAATTGCCATGGCTGGTGAAAGTTTTCACGTAGTCCCTTATACCTATGTTATCACCCTAGGGAGATGTGATCTCTGAACAGGAACTACTGAAGTAACCATGCCTTCAGAAAGAAACAGTCATGTTCTTACATCAGACCCTCAACATTCAGGGTGGAATAATCTTTGGACAAACTCAACATAAAGGATATGAAACCAGTCACATTTGACCACTCTCTGACCTTACTGTATGCCACTTCATGAGAAGACGATGGACGAGAGGGAAGGTATAGAGGAACCTTATTCACATGCAAGCAAGAATACAATTCCTGCTTTCCCAAGTCCTGTTGAAGGAAACAGAACTTGAATACCTCTACATTTTCTATTTTATGAATGGGTTAATTTCCAGAGAACCCCTCTTCTGGAAGATTATCCTCGCTAAAACTCCAGTAAGGAGCTAAGTCATTCAATGTGCGCTTCAGAACAAGGATTTGCCAGTGTTGTAAACCACCAAAATAATGCTAAGTTGATAGCCTAATACTACACCAGGATCACTTCCTATAAACAGGAAAGTGGAGCAGGAGCAAGTCCATCTCTACTTGCTTTGGTACCAAACTGCAGTCTGACTACTAATTGCTATGCTTAAAGGTTCATCATTCATAAACATGACTCTCTCTTTGCAGAAACTGCTATAAAGACACTTCTTTAGTGGCCTCCAACGAGGATGGTGTAGGGAAATCCCAAAGAAAGCATCTCATCTCTAAATAAATTAGTTAAAATGAGGGATTACATCAACATGGATAAAAGAGTAGAAACTTCCAAGATGCCTACACATTGAGAAACAGCTTGATTTCAGATCTCCCAGTGTGAAAACTTAGCAGAGAAAGCCACTGGATTTATACCTCTGGGTAAATTTCAGTAACTAGCTAATAAGTACACTGCCTGGATGTCAGGAAAAAGGAAATACAGAGGACCAGAATGAAAATGAACTTCAAAAGGTGAGGAAAAAACACTGACTGGGAAAAGTACTGCAGCTGTTCAGCAAAAGCAGGGCAAGCTCCAGACATGACTTCCAGTAACCTAGAGGAAAGCATAATATAATTGGACATAGACCTAGCTAAAATGAACAAAACACTGATGGAGTATGTTAACTCAAACAAAAAAGGGTTGGAAAAAATGGAAGCTTTACACAGATATTCAGATGAGGTGATAAAACTGCAAAAATCAGTGGTCAAAATGAAAATGCTGGCTGAATATGAGACTGCACAAGAAACATTTAAAAAATAATAGAATTAGAAGACAGAGCATGTAGAGGAAACCTGGAATTTTCTGCTGTATCAGAGAAGCTGGAAGGAACAGACTGTATTAATTTTATGAAAGCACAAATAAGCAACTAGACTGGTATTCCACAGTAAGAGTTGTTAATTGAATGGGCACATTGTGTGTATGCTCCAAACCTGGCTGTGATAAAGCACCTTAGACCTTTAATAGTAAAGATGCAATCCTGCCAGCACAATGAGTTGATTCTGACAAAACTGTGACAGAAGGACAAAGTACTAAAAGTGAAAGACAGCAGTGTTTGTGGAGAATGATTATTCATTGTATACTAGGCAGAACAGGAGTAAATGTATACCACTATTAAGGGAATGATATGAAGCAGGTGTGAGATTCAAACTGCTGTATCCAGCTGTCTTAAAATATTCTTCCCAGGAGGGACAAAATCATTTTTTGATTAAGTACATGCTAAGGAGGAGATACAAAAGTGTGTCCAACAAATGTGTGCTGTGAAACAAAAGGAGATTCTGCTTCTTGTTCTTCTTGTAGTAAACACCACAGAGAGAGACACAGAGAGTGCTAGTGAAACATTTTCAATGTTTCAACAGAAAGTGCTTGAGAGAAGGAAAAAAGCACAAGAGTCAACTAGAAGAATCAAGGGTACGTTGGAAGTGAAGCAAAAACAAGATCTGGGAGATGGAGATGAACAGGAATAAAATCAGTAACTTGGAAATTGACAAATCTGGGATTACAAAGCAATAGTTATATTTGTGAAGCATTATAGAATATCTGGAAATATTTGACTTTTTTGGACTCTGTTAAACTTGTAGGGGACTCTAAAGCATATGCCCTACATCATGTCATTAATGTTCAGAAAAATACTTGGTAGTGGGGAAGAGGAGGGAGAAAGTTAACTGTAAGTAAAACTTTTTTTCTTAATGGTACTATTTTTATAGTGCATGATTTTCTTTGCATGCAATAAAGTTTCCTGTTATTTTTAAGTGCAATGTGATACCAATGTAAACAAATGTTCCTGTTTTTTTCTTTCTCCCTTCTCTCTTTCACCTTGTTCCATTTTAAGAAATGTAGACATTGATGTGTAAGAAAAAAAGAAAAGTCTAGTTAAAAGAGCATGACAAAAGAAAAATTAGTGCACTTTTTCTTATTCTTGTATAGAGGAATGATTGGATTAAGGCCCATGGCTTGATCCAGTAGCAAGTTTTAAGAGAAAGCAGGTAAGTGAAAAAGAATATTGAATATTATAAGTTGTTTTTCTATCAAATAAATGTATGCTTAGTAGCAATTTTGTATCTAGTCTTCATGTATCCAGGAGACAATCTGATAAAGAGAAGTGGCTATGATATAATGTTCTCTGAAAGCATTCAAGTGTTTACCCAGCTGGGAGAGCTATAAAGATAAGACAAAACCAGACAGCACTTAGAAGCACAGTCTACACCAAGCCTCTTAGCATGGATAACCTTTCTTTTAGGTTAACTCAAGTCTGTGAACATGGCTGTCAGTTTGGAACATTGGTTCCTATTAGAAGGGTAAAACTTCAATATTTGAAGATGTACATCATTTTGTGTGTTATTATTAAGTTAATAGGTTTTAGGCTGGTATTGGGGTATGCTTTTTTTTTGTTTGTTTTTGAGAACTTTCCACAAAACAATGTTTTGCAAGATGTGACATAAGCTCAAATGAATATGACAAGAAACAATTGTATAAAAGATCAACCTGCCAAACACTGTATACATGTAACACAAAAGCTGGAACCAGACGGTTTATAAAAAAAGTTGATACACATAAAAGGTGGGAATAATAACTTTTTAATACAGTGATGCTTTCTGTAATGTCTTTACATGTCAATGGTCTCACAGATAAATACAAAAAAAGAGTAGTGAACTATATTAATAAATGTTTTGTGCAAATAGCTATGCTACAGGAGATACACTTGAAAAGAACTTAACATGTGAATTTGATAAAAAATGTTTTAAGGATGGTTATTCAGTGGAATACCTGGGACAAAGGAAACGAGGAGTACTTATATTAATTGCAGGAGGAGCTCCAATAGTGATAGAAGAGGATAAAAAAAAAATAATAATGGCAGCTTTGTAGTACTAAGGTGCTACTGGCAAGGGAGGAGGATTACACTGGCATGTGTTTATATTCCACCTAAAACTGGTATAATGGAGCTTAAGAAAATTCTGGGAGAAATAATCAGCTTTCAGCAAGGAATATTACTTAGAGGTTGGGAGTGGAATTTGATTTGCAGCAGTAAAGATGTGTCTGGGGGGCCCAGAAGGGAAAATATAACAAAGGATGGTAGATGAAATTTATGAAAATATTTGGCATGGAATATGTGAATTCAGTACTAGAATTTCTGAGTGAATTTGCATGTTGTTCCGCATGGTGCAAGGACTGGACTGAGCTGGGCTGGACAGGATTTGCATTTCACAGGAGCATGTGCATTTGGTTGGGGGTCTTGATGCGCACATGGTGGGTGTTTCCGATCATGCACCAATAGTGGCTGGAATGAAGGTGCAGGGTAATGAAATGAAAGTGAGACACTGGCACTTTCTCACCTATCTGTTGAGAAGATAGGAATGGGTAGTGGAAATTATTCAGGAGCTATTAGAGAAAATAGAAATTGATTCTGAAAATATAGCTAATGAGTGGGATAAAATTAAAGTGGTGTTTAAAAATATGGTGGAAATAAAAGAAAGGGAGATATGGTTAAGAAATAAGAATTATTTAGAGGGACTGACAAATGTTAAAGTACTGCAAAATAAGGGAAATCTCACAGAACAAGAGGAGGAGCAATTGCTGAATGTTAAAGAGAAAATAAGGGATTACCTCGATAATATGCATGAGTTTAGAAAGACTGCTGTTAAGCAACTGTTTTTGATAGTAACTCTACAGCACAATTGTTAACATGACTCAGGCAACAAAAAGTACAAAGGGCCGTCACCAAGCTTAGGGAGCCTACAACAAGGAAGATCAGGGATCCTGTACAAGTATTAGAAATATTATAGAAATTCTATGAAAGTATATGAAAGTCTGCATAAAGGAGAGAAATATGGAAATTAAGAAAAGGTACAAATGGAAATGTTTATGGAAGAGTTAAATATGCCAAGGTTAGAGGTAGGTGAGGCTCAATCACTAACAGGGTAGGAGGACATTAGATAAACAATGGTGCTGTATAACCAATCTACAGGAAAGATATGAGATAGATGATATTCTTGTGGAGGTTTGGAAGATAGGAAGGAAAAACTGATAAAAATCTGGAATGTTTTGTTTAACAGCATTTCAAGAGGAGGAGGGGTGCCAACTATATCTCAAGAAAGTGGTGGTGGCTATAGTGCCTAAGGAGGGTGGAGATCCATGATTATAAAGTGTTTATGTCTGTGGTGGCTGGAAAAATGGCAGAAGTGATGCAAAGTTGATGGATGTGGATCAGTGTTGTTTTACGGAGGGGAGGTAAACATTTGACAGCAATGATGGAGTGTTGATGGTCCAGAGGGAGGTGGAATGTGGGAGAGTGCCCTGTTCTTGGTGGGTCTTCATGCAGCGAGAGCATTTGGTGGAGTGGGCTGGGACTTTGTGAGTAAGGTAGTGAAAGCATTTGCATTCCCTGATGGAGTTGTGGGGTTGATTGGGAGGATGTGTGAGGGATCAGGGGTGAGGATTGGAGTAGGTGGGTTCCTCTCTGATGGTTTCTGCTTCAGTTGAAGAGGTGGGCAGGTGTGTCATCTTTCCTTTATTTGCACTATATTTAGAACTATTGATGGGGAAAGTGGATTCATGACATTTGTGGATGTAGTTGGTGTGGTGTCGGGAGGAACTGGCTCTATTTGCAGATGACGTTATGTTATACCTGGTGGAACCAGAGGAAGACATTACAGTGTTGTGGAACATTTTGAGACAGCTTTTAATCGTTTTGGAATGTAGGGTTGGTGAGGCTATAGTGGAAGGCATTGGTGGTGGATTGTGTGCCCACACGTGAATTGGATCAGTGCTATCCATATTTTTGGGGACATGATAAAATAAAGTATTTGGGAGTATGGATTAGAGGTGATTCTAGTGTGGCAGCTAAGGATATGTGGGAAGAAACTAAAAAGATAATACAAAAACTGAGAAATTGGAAGCTCTGTATGGATATGGATAGTAAGATACAAGCAGTTAAAATGTTTTAATCCATTTAGTCTTATACACAGGTCATGCATGTTTTTTGTCAACTGGAGAAGTAATTATGGATAGTAATTGATAAAGAGCTGAAGGATTTTGTCTGAGGTGGGGGGAGGACAGCAAGAGTCAAGCAGAATGAGCTGATCCTTCAAATAGAACAATGAGGTTTAGGATTACCTGATTTGAACAGTTTTGTAATTAAGACTCTTATACATAGTACAACAGAAATCTACAATTCAACTAGAAAAAGGATGATGATGCATTACAGAGGAAATTCAAGAAATAAGGAAACAGTGAGATTCTGGATGGAGATCTTTAAGGAGAATAACTTTATAAAGTAGCATAAAGTATACTAAGAGCTAAGCCAACACAGGAATGGAGAAAACAGATTTTGCAATACAGATGAGTGCAATTAGGGGTGCAGATAATAGGGAAAAGGGGGCTGGCATTTACTGAAGAAAGCTTGCAAAGGAACCAAGTAATGGGAACAAATAATTAGAGAGGGAAAGGTAATAGAATGGCAAGAGGTTGAAAAGACATTTGGACTGCAGGCTAGAGATTGCCTTCCCTCTATCAGGGATCGATATCAGAGTATAGGAAAACAGAAAGGGTTGGGAGAATCCTAAGTGAAAGACCTGCACTGGTTGCATTTTTAGATGAATCTAGAATAGAAGTTGCTGTAAAAAAAAAAAAAAAGAGGATAATTAGTAGGGCATGTGACAAAAGGAGATACTGCTAGCACAGCTAGTTGGAATTATATGTTATTGGTGAAAATTGAAATGATTTATACAAGATGCTTGTGTTATAAATGTATTAGAACTGTATGTCATGTGCATTTCAAACTGCTTGTACAGACGTGTGTATTGAAAGGTATTTGTAGAATGCTGTTGTTTGAAATGCAACCATAGTGTACCCTACTGGAAGAGAATAAAAATATACCTGCACTATTGTAACTAATTGTATATGCTTAACAGAGGAAAGTGGAGATTTAACCTCAGTCCAGCAAACTTTAGAAAAATATTTGAAATTAAATTACGTTATAGGATAAGCAATAAAGAAGCTCTCTCTCAGGTTTTCAATGCAGCTAGAAAAACAGTGTCTGTACTAAGAAGTTTTCTGTATTGTCCTTGGAGTGAACTAATTGCTACATTTGAAGCATGAAGGAATGCAATTGTTCTGACTTCCAGTATCTGCCAAAGATCTAAGCAAAAGCCCTTGTCTGCATATTTTCACAGGTAGATGTTAAATGCCAGTTCTAGCAATGAAGGTTTTGGCCTGGGAACTAGAAGTCAGATAACCACTAATGATATCATTCTGCAAGCTATCCCAGCAGTAATATTTTATATATTAATTTGAGAAGTCTCTTGGTGAGACGGAGCATTCTGCATTGGACCTGACAACAAGAACCATCCACCACATCTGCCTTGCTCTAATGAAGCAAGTTCCTAAGGAACAGTATAATTATATTAGATACACTCAAGAAAATATTGAAAGTTACATGTTTTTCTTTATTTGTGTGAGCCTGTACTGCAATGTTATTTTAAACATTTCCTGTGGATTTGAACTCTGATGTCACTGTGAATGTATATTTAGTATTGTCTTGTTCTTTTATTATTTATTATTAAAATATTTAAACCTTTCATTGTGGCTGATCTGTGTAGAGATATTTAAGTTTTGAGAGTACTTGCATATTTATTTGGTGACGCTGTGTGGGCCGCTCCTAATAGCCTTGCACTTGGTCAAACTATTTGTATTAGTATTAATATTACACAGTAAAATTGGTCACCCTTTGTTAAGAGCCTTAAAGTAGCTGTTGAGGAGTGACTGGTGGCAGTGGAAACTACCTTATAGTCTGGGCAGAAGGGGGCACAAATAGTAACCCTGTGCCAGCCTTTCCCAGGTGTGTGTGTGAATCAAACCTCAAAGAGTGTGTGTGTGTGTGTCAGCTACTTGGGCAGGGGCACAAAGCACTGGTTGTACAGAGAGGGTGCTGGAGGTCTTGGCTTGGTCACTCAGCTGAGATCTCAACTATATAGCTGTGCCAGTGGGAGTCTTATTGGGGGATCTGGAGGAAGAGGGATAAACCAGGCCCAGACTGTGGTCTCTGTGTACTCTTAAGGGAAACTGCACTTGATACAGAGAGTTGCATTTGGAAATACTGTGTGTACCTGTTATCCTCTCAGTGAACTCCCCCCCCCCACTGTTGCCAGTGGTGAGGATTGAGGTTCCTTGATTACTAGTCCAATGGGGGGTCATCACACGGCATATACAATATTGCATGATAGCTATAAGAATTAATCAGAGGAGGTCAGAAAAGAGTGAGAAGAGAGATTAGATAAGCAGTTCACAAAGTTAGATTAGGAGTATTTATGTATGGCAGATCAGGTGCATTTTTATCAACCAGAAAGAGAAATTGTATAGGACAGTACAGAATTTAGTTGGGAGGGGAAGAAGGGAAGATCTAAGTGGGATAAAGTGATTCTCTCCAAATGAAAAAAAAGTGGTTTAGAGGTAGCTGATATGAAGGAGGAGTATTTTAAAGCTATGCATGAGTAACATGTACATAGCTCAAGCAGATGGTTATAAATCAAAGTGGAAAATGATGAAATGGGGAGGTGGAAATATAAAGAGGGGCTAGGGTATCCTTAAGGAGAACAGTGAGAATCATGAAGAATATTATAGTAATAAAGTAAGAGAAATTAGTCTAGGACTAAGCCAGTAGGAAATTGAAAAAGGAGATTTTACTAACAAGGATGTCTGCAAGTGGAGGATGAGAAAATAAGGAAGGGTTGAATTTATTGGAAGAAAATAAAGGAATCAAGACATTGGTAGCAAATAACTCAGGAGGGAAATGTAGAGTGGGATTCAGTTAACAGAAGTTTGGAATGCAGGTTAAAGATTGTCTTCCCCATCAAGAATTGATAAAGTATAGGGAAAATGAAAGGGATATAAGAGTGCTAGGTGAAAGACCATCTCTGGTAGAGTTTTAGTTAAGGCTACAGCAAAATATGCTGTTAAAATAGACAATTTGTTAGGTATATAATACATTTCATGTTAACTATAAGAATCATTAGAGGTGGTCAGAAAACTTTGTAAATTGCCTTTTTATTCTCGTTTCCCAAAGTAACATTGGAAAGAAATCTGACGTTTTCCCAAGTATGCAACAAAGTCCATAAAGTTTAGGAATTTTTCATGGAAGTGTTTAGGTATTTTTATACTCCAAAATACTAATCAGAGGATTTTTCCTCTTACAGATATTAAATACTGCATGTGTGTGTTGGGAAAGAGACAGGCAATTGGGAACATGAAGTTTGAGAAAGCAACAATTTGTCAGATTTTAAAAAATCCATACAGATTACCTAGAGGTGTTGGGGAATAAATGGTATTAACAAAGGAAATGATTCTTTACACTGGAATGTAGGATCTGAATTGTCTAGGCATATGTTTACTAATTTTGATGCTTTTTGGCTGCCAGAAAAAGTAATTACTAAACATAGAAATCAAAAGCTATACCAAAATGAACAGTTATTTTGAATATTGTAAATGAGATAAAATAACTGCTTGTTGAATCTTTAGAAAAGGGAAGGAGGAACATTTATTGAAATAAATAGAATTAGTGACAGCAATGCATGCTGAATAATGTTCAGGAAGAAGGGATGACGTTTAAAGGAAGGTAGGAACTGAATAATTTAGGTAATTGTTGGAGTGAACTAATTTGTTAAAAAGGAAGTATGTATACCGCATGGCAATAATAATGGAAAATGTTGTTATAGTTTATTTTGTCTATTGATTTATCTGACATTGCAGTTTAAAATGTGATGATTTAATGTTTGAAACAAGGACTCCATTACATAGGAAGGATAGGTGTAGGATTATTGATTTTAAAGAACATACTTTTGTACTATGGGGAATTTATTGGTCAAGCTTCTTCTGAGTCAGCAGGGCTTATAATAGGTCTTGCTAGCACTTGAGTCTTTCATCTTGAAAGGGATTGTTGTGATCAGAGATCAAGGGTTTTTATATTCATATCTTTACATTAATCTCTGGAGGTCAAGTCTTGCCCAGTTTTGGACTTTCACAATTTCAGCTTACAGTTCAAATGTCACATTGGCCTCATCCCATTCTACTACCTTTCCCCGTCTAGTTATTTGCATCCAATACCTTGGTTTCTTTGCCAGTTTTCTCTGGTAAATACCTTGGTTTCTTTGCCAGTTTTCTCTGGTAAATTCTATCTCCCCCTTGCATATTTTCTGTATCCCTACTTGTAGTCATCTCTATTTGCAAAATCTCCTTTCGGCATTCTTGTGCTTGCTTAGTTCTAAGAATACTTTGTTACTTTATGAATATAAAATTATGTATGGCTATTATTATTCTACTTAAGAATCTGCATTCAGTGTCCCACTCTATTTCTTGAACTTTCCCCATTTCAGTATTATCCTTTTCCATTTTTGAATTATAACCTTTCATTTGTTTTATGTATATGAGCCTTAATTGTGGAGCTCTAAAATATTCCTTCAAATCAAGTAATCTTAAACCAACTTGTTCTATTGGAAGCATCAGATTATCTCAATTAACTCAGGCTCTCTTTTTCTCTCAGATAAATTCCTTCAACTCTTTATTTTTCTCCACAGCTTGTACTCTGGTTGATGAAAACATGCATGACCCACATATAAAATTAAAGGGACTAACAATATTTTCACTGCTTGTATCTTTCTATATACAAATAAAGCCTTCCAGATATTTATCACTTTATGACCTCCTAACTTCCATATTTCTATAGGAATACCATCTGTTGATTGGTTATGCATCACTGTTTTTATTTTATCCTCTTAACTTAGCTATTGCTCTAACCTTGGCATAACTGTTTTCCATTAGCATTTTGATTTATGTTTTTTCTTGATTTCTCCATTCTTCTAATTTATACAAATGTTCTTAAAATTTTCCAAAATATCTCTAATGCTTCTAAGATCTCTGTTTTTTTTCTTGGCAAAGGTTCCCTAAGTTGAGCTACAATTCTTTCTACTTTCTGTTGCCTAAGCTGTTTTTTATAAAGGTTTTAGCAGCTGGAACTGTACCAGTAATCAAGGAGCCTCAATCCTCACCACTGACACTGGTGAGGGACAGCCATTAGGAACAAAAATGGATACACAGTATTTTCAGATGCGGCTCTCTGTACAAAGGACAATTTCCCTTAAGAGTACACAGGGAATACACTCTAGACCTGGGGGTGGACTCTGCCTCTCTCCAGGCCCCAAACAAGACTCCACAGTGACCACTTTGGAGATCTGTGTCCCTGTTCCAAATAGCTGACACACACACTTGGATATTTTATTTTCATACACACACACCTTGGAAAGGCTGGCACAGATTTACCAGCTGTGCCTCCTCTGCCCAGACTATAGGGTAATTATGCTGCCATCAGTCAGGTACTCTAAGGCTCTTACAAGGTTACCCAATTATACTGAGTAAAATTAATACTAATACAAATGGTAGAGTTTGACCAGTGCAGTAAAACTTTCAGGAGCAGCCACAGTGTCACTAAAATAATCATATGTACTCTTAAGATGTCAACAGTATTCTCTAAAAGACCAGCTACAATGAAAGGTATGGAAATAATTAATAATAATCTAGAAAACGTGAGAATACTGAATATCTAGTTACTATAAACACCAGAGTTTCATTCACATGAGATATAAAAAAAACAGTTGGATAGTCACACGAATGCAGAAAAACAATACTTACCTAATCTCAATATATTTTTCCTGACTGACTAAAGGATTACTGTGCCCTAGATAAGTTGCTTACTACAGCAAGACAAGATGATGAATGCTGAGTTTCTTACTACAGCAAGGCAAGAGGAGGTGTGAGGTTGTGTGAGATATCTGAGAGAGACCTTTTCTGTCAGGTTTAAAAAAAAAACAGAGTCCAGAATATCTTTCACTAATATATAAAACAAATAATTTCAGTGCTGGTTAAAGAATGACATCACATCTGGTCACCTGACTTTGATACAATACACACCCATAGCTTTGCCAAGATCTGTTGCAGCATCTGAAAGCTATAACACAATTTTAGAAACGTCCACCCTTCCAGGATAGCTATTAGTTCACCCATAAGGACAATATAGGAAGATTCCTAGTCCTGGTTTTCCCAGCCATTTTTTGTCTCTGGCTGCAATCAGACCTGAAATACAAAATTTTTATAGCCTAAACCAACCCACTTAATTTTCAACCCATTTTTAAAAAATAGTTGGACTGACAGTAACCTCTTCCTTTCCAGAATTCCCTGTAAAAACATATACATTTAATCAGTTATAATACTAACATACATGTATGTCTCTTTTCTGTCCAGCAGGACCCACTGCTGATGCATTTTTAACACAAGAAACTTTACGAATACATTTTTAACACAATCTGTATAAATCAGTGTGATAATCAAATGACATAAAAGTCTTTACAAAACTCCATCCATCTACGCTGGCATATGTTACACATGCACTGACCTTCTTTCCTGGGCAGAGATGGCACTACATTATATCATCACATCTCTCCCCCCTTTGAAGACTCAAGCTAGTTTATCAAGTGACACTGGAAAAATGCTGCTTGAGAGAAATGTGCCTGTCTGGGAGCACACTAACCTACCCTTGTCTTGACAGCCCAGCTACATTAGCATTGCTGACTCCACTACAGTGCTGCACGGTCATGTCATATGCTTGCAACCTTAGGCTCCACCTTAATAACTTAGCATTTTGCTGGCTGGCATGATGTAACTATGTTAAGGGATTGTGGTCTCTAACCACAGTGGATTTCCTTCCATACAGATAGGGCTGAAGTTTCTGCAGTGCCCATAGTATGACTAGACATTCTTTTTCTACAGCTGCATAACATTCCTCCATGCGATGGAGTATACAGCCAAGACAGACAACTGGGTGTTGTTCTCCCTCTTAGGAAGCCTGGCTGAGTACAGTCCCCACCCATGGTTTGAAGCATCCATTTGCACAACCAATTCTTTGCTGTAATCTGGACTGGATAACACAGGGGGTCCCTCCCAAAGGTCCTTTAAGCTTTTGGAGTCCCTGCTTGCAGGCTGGGGTACACACTACCTTATCTGGCCTGTGTTTCCTTGTCAGGTCTGTGAGGGGAGCAGCTATTGTACTATAATCAAGAACAAACTTTCTATAGTACCCAGCTGTCCTAAAGAATGCCCTCACCTGCTTTTTGGTAACAAGGGCAGATGCTGTCATTCACTGCAAATGTGCAGCACCAGGGCCTCTCTATCATGGTAAGGCTACATCATGTTAACATGGTACAACTTGTGCCCCTGCTTTCTGCCTAGCAGGTTTACCATGTAATTATCATCACTGACTTTCTTACCACTTTGAAGGGTCCCTCCCAAGCTGTCTGCAGCTTACTGTGTCTGACAGGAATGAGCACCATAGCCTGTTGTCCCACAGCATACTCTTGGACTAGAGCATTCCTGTTATACCAGACCTTTTGTCTGGTGCTGGGCCAAGCCCATGAGCTCCCTAAGCCTTATTCCTGTGGTTTAGGACATATGCCACAATAGATGCCTTGAGGGATTAACACTAACTCTCCCACTCATCACAAATCAAATCTAAAGGCCCCCTAACCCTATACCCATACAGTAACTCAAAGGGTGAAAAAAGTACAGTTTTGTACCTACCATAAATGTAGATGTTTGAGTGTTCACACTGCTGCAGTCATTACACTTGGGTTATCCTGCCATCAGGCAGTCCTGCAGTCGGCCTGAGTTCCAAAGTCTTGGTCCGGCATCGGTTGCTGTTGCTTCTTCCCTGACGTCAGTGCACCAGGGGTATACAAGATGCACCCGACACCATTTTCTTCAGTTTTTCTTGCCCCAGATGTCAGGTGCCCCCAAGTAGGAAGGCAATACATATTGCTAATCAAAAATATACATATAAAAACAATAGCTTCAGTTACCAGCAAATACACCCCAAAGGTTGTATAGGGTAGAAAGGTATAGATAAGTGCAGGTAGTTCAGAGGGGATGGAGGGAGTGTAACCTGGACTGCAGCAGTGTGAACACTCGAACATCTACATTTATGGTAGGTACAAAACTGTTCATCGTGTTACACTGCTGCAGTCATTACACTTGGGTAGAATCCCAAAGGTGAGGTTGGGAAGAGTTAGGCTTGGCTATGAGGCCCTGCAGAACTGCAGTGGCAAAGCCTGCTCTGGATTTACAGTAAAGAGGCAGGTGGTAATGCTTGGTAAAGGTGTGCAGTGAACTCCAAGTTGCAGCCTCCAAAATTTCCTTGGTTGGTACTCCTCCGAGAAAGGCTGTTGAAGTGGCTGTTGCTCTGGTAGAATGTGGCCTAATGTTATTAGGGACTGATTTTTCATGCTGTGAGTAGCAGTAACGAATGCAGTGTCATATCCATTTGGAGATAGTCTGTTTTGAGATGGCCTTGCCCTGTGATCCTGCAGCATATAATACAAACAGTTGCTCAGTTTTCCTGAAAGCTTTTGTTTTGTCCAAGTAGAAGCGTAGCTGTCTGTGTTATGTCCAAAGAGTGCAGAAGTTTCTCCCCTTTATTCTGGGGGTTTGGATAAAAGGTTGGCAAATGGATGGTTTGGTTAAGAGCCACACTAGATACCACCTTTGGCATAAAGGTAGGGTTTGTCCTTAAAGAAACCCTGTCCTGATGAAAAATTATAAAGGGTTTCACTGCCATTAATGCCTGTAGCTCTGAGACCCTTCGTGCTGAAGTTACTGCCAAGAGCAGAGCTGTTTTCCATGATAAAAAGTTTAGATCAGCTGTATTGGCTGGCTCAAAAGGTGGCAGCGTCAGGTTTTCCAAAACAAAATTGAGGTCCCAAGTTGGTGTTGGTGCTCTCCGGGGCAGTCCTATGTTTTTAGCCCCTCTGAGGTACTGCTTTAGCAAGGGATGAGAGAATAAAGGAGGATCCATGTTGTAATGTGCTGAAATGGCAGAGGCGTGGATCTTAATTGATGAGAAGGATAGGCCTTTGTCCAGCATCTCAGTTGCCTGGTTCCAGGCACAGAATCTCTTCCATTTTTCTGAGTAAGATTTCCTGGTGCTAGGCCTCCTGGCCTCCAAAATGACATCCATAACAGCTTTAGAGAGAGGTGTTGCCTGTTTGGCTAATGAATCTGCCATGCAGCCAGGTTTAGGGTCTTGAGCTGACCGTGCAGGATCTAATTGTTTTGTTGAGTCAGAAGGTGTGAAGTTTGTGGCAAAATCCATGGTGGGCCTTGAGCCAAGTTCTTTAAGATTGGGTACCAGTGCTGATGTAGCCAGTCTGGAGCAATCAGGATCATCTGTGGTTTCTCTTGTCTGGCTTTTAGGAGTACCTTTGAAAGGACAGGCAGTGGTGGGAAAGCATAAATTTTCAGGCTTTTCCAGCTGAACGAAAGAGCATCCACTTTCCATGCCTGTGTGTGGTAAGACCTTGTGCAGAATTTTTGTAGTTGGCAATTCAGTGGGGAGGCAAAAAGATCTATGTCTGGGCATCCCCATTTTTGCGTTACCATGCTGAAGATTTGTGGATTCAATTTCCATTCATGTGGGTCCATGATGTTTCCGCTTAGGTCATCTGCCAGAGTATTTTTCTTTCCTGGCAGGTATTGTGCTTGCAGATGAACTTGATAAGTTACAGCTATGTTCCACAAGGTCATTGTTTGCCTGCATAGGGGGATAAGAATGAGTGCCCTCTTGCCTGTTTATGTACCACATTACTGTGGTGTTGTCTGTCTTTAATAGTAATTGTCCTGAATGCAGAATGTCCTTGGAAGCTGTTAGGGCATTTTGAACAGCCAACATCTCTTTTTGATTGATGTGAAGATGCATTTGGTCTGTGGTCCACTTGCCCTGATTACATTTTCCTGCCATGTGTGCTCCCCAGGCGTAGTCCAAAGCATCTGTTGTTAGAGTCTGCCTGGCTGTGGGTAGAGTGAAAGGCTGACCCTTGTTGAGGTGACATGCCTGTGCCCACCATCGAAACTCCTGCTGTAGGCAGGGAATAAGAAGTTATGTACTCACCATAACGTTCCATCTGAGTAGGTATCTTCATTTGTCTGCAACCTTTGGGATACGGATCCGATCTTGGATCCGAGCCGGCAACTTCTCCCACAGCATAGATCCGAGCTCCTAGCTCCTCCCTTTACCCATAATCCCCTGCCAACCCTGACTGACCTCAGATTGTTTGCCCGATATAACCATTGTTACTGTGCCCCAGAAGGGGCTTATCTAAGATAGATCCTAAACAGAATCCTATAGGTCAGGGAGAAGGAGGGGGGGATGGTTGCAGACAAATGAAGATACCTACTCAGATGGAACGTTATGGTGAGTACATAACTTCTTAATCTGAAGTAGGAACTTCATTTGTCAGCAACCTTTGGGACAGAGTCCCCAGCTACCTGAATCCTGGGTGGCCTTTATGGAAGAATATTCCGGAGCACTGCAGAGCCAAAGGACGCCCTATCTCTGGAGACAACATCCAGTTTGTAATGGCTGATAAAGGTATGAGATGAGGCCCAAGTGGCTGCAGAACAAATATCATCTAAGGGAACCCTAGATTTAAAAGCTGCCAAAGTAGCAATGGCCCTAGTAGAATGAGCTTGGACTCCCTGAGGTGCAGGCCTTCCCGAACTCTGATATGCCAAGAGGATACAACTATCTATCCACCGTGACAGGGTAACTAGAAATTGACTTGCCTAAATTTGTTTTGGCAAAGGAGACAAACAATTGGTCAGATTGCCTATGACCAGCAGTTCGATTAATATAAAAGTGTAATTGTCTGTGCACATCCAAGGAATGCAGTTTGTACTCTCCTTTGTTCTGGTAACTGGGAAAGAACACGGGAAGATTAATAGATTGATTAATATTAGCGTCCGAAGATACCTTAGGCAGAAAGGACGGATTGATCCAGAGGTAAACTCTATCCTGATGGAAGGCTAAATACGGCGGTTTAACACATAGAGCCTGAAGCTCAGAGACCCTTTTAGCTGAAGTAATGGCCACCAAGAAGGCCGTCTTCCAAGAGGGGTATTTAAAATCAACCGTAGCCGCCAGCTCAAAAGGGGGACTTGTCAAGGCCTGTAGAACCAAAGATAAATCCCATGGGGGTACTACCTCCCTGACCGGAGGTCTGAGAAGGAAGGTACCCTTGAGGAAAGCTTTACAAAGCTTGGAAGTAATTAGAGGGCCCGATTCATGCTCTACAAGATAATGCGAAATTGCTGCTAGTTGTACCTTGACTGTAGAGCAGCTAGCCCCTTGATGAAAAAGGGTAGTTAGAAAATCCAAAACCGACGTAAGAGGCGCCGTAAAAGGATCTAAGTGATGGTGCTCCGCCCAAATGGAGAAACGTTTCCACTTACTCCGATAGACCCTTCTGGTGGAAGGTTTATGTGCTGCTACTAGGATGGCTTTGACTGGTGAGGAGATTCCGGGAGTCCTTATCAGGAGTGGAACTGGAGCAATCAAGCAGTCAGCTTGAGGTTGACCAGGTTGGGGGTCGGAAGACCCAGAGGGTGAGTAATGAGATCCGGGAGGGGATCCAGAATCCAGGGTGGGTGAATCAAATGAGACCACAGGTACGGGAACCACGTTTGACGAGGCCAGAATGGGGTAATGAGGATCATTTTGCTCCCCAGCCGACTGGCTTTCTGTTAAGAGTTTTAGCATCATGGGCAATGGAGGGTAAGCGTAAAGGAGACCGGGAGGCCAAGCATGCTCTAGAGAGTCTCTCGGGACTCCCCCTGAGGGGGGATTAGAGCAAAGTAACTGTTGCATTTGGTATTTGAAGGAGAGGCAAAAAGATCACAACAGGGTTGCCCCCATTGGGCAAATATTTGCTTCTCTACTAGAGGATTGGGAGACCATTCGTATGGGGTCAGAATCAAATGACTGAGCCTGTCTGCTTGGATGTTGGACCGTCCCGGAATGTGCATTGCAATGAGAAAGCGGTTGGTGGATATCACCCATTCCCACACTCTCATGGCCTCATGTTGTCCATTTGTACCGCAATCGTCCCAATCGGAAGAAGGCTGTGAAGTGCCTGCAACGTCAAAAGCACCGCCCTCATCTCTAGGACACTGATATGCAAGGAGGTCTCTGTGTCGTTCCACGTGCCTTGGACCATTCTGCCTGAATAGTGGCCCCCCCCGGCGAGAGGCGTCCGTGGTCACTGTGGCGACAGGGGAAGGCATCAAGAATGGTCGTCCCGTGTGAAGACTCGGGGACTGGAGCCACCACATGAGCGACGCTCTGCAAGCCCTGCTTAGGGAATAGGATGGGACAGGGGGTTGCGAGACAGGGACCATTGTACCTGGAGGGTCCACTGCAGGACCCTCATATTTAGATGGGCTATGGGCAGCAGAGGAATTGCTGCCGCCATGGACCCTAGAGCCCTCAGGATCAATTCCGCCGGTGGAGCAGGAAGTTGGAGAATGGCCTGAACATGCAACCTCAGGTTCTGAAGCCGATCGGGAGTCAGGAAGGCAAGCATTAGTCTGGAATCCAATCTCGCGATGAGGAGCCAGTCGTCCAGCTACGGAAAGACCTGAATTCCCTGAAGCCTCAGGTGGGCCACTATAACCGCCAAGACTTTGGTGAACACCCTGGGGACTGAGGTGAGACCGAAGGGGAGGGCCCTGAACTGAAAGTGACTGGCTCCCAGCCGGAAGCGGAGGAACCTCCTGGAACGTCTGTCCACAAGAATGTGGTAGTACGCATCCTTGAGGTCTATCGAGCACATCCAGTCATTCTCCCGTAACAGGGGGAGAATAGATTGTAGCGTGACCATTCGGAACTTTTCTTTGGGTACTGCCAGGTTCAAGAGAGAGAGGTCGAGGATGGACCTCAAGTACTCCGTCTTTTTTGGCACCAGAAAGAACCTGGAGTAAAACCCTGATCCAAACTGATCTGGGGGGACGGGTTGGATGGCTCTTTTTTGTAAAAGCTGCTGAATTTGTGTAGCAGCTGCCTCTCTCTGATTGGGTGGTACGTCGGGGAGGCTTCTGGTTTTGGGGGTTACAATAAAAGGAATTTGGTAGCCTCTGGATATGATGCGAAGCACCCAGCAATCTGTTATGGACTCCCACATTGCTATGTGCTTCGAAAGACGCCCCCGACTGCCTCCAGAGTGGAGCAGCCGGGCAACCCTTCAGGGGTTCTGCGTGGGCCTCTCAGAGAAGGGTTTTCTGGACCCAAAATTTCTGGGACCCCATCTGCCTCTTGGGTGGCGTCCTCCCTGTCCTCCTCTGCAATGAGAGGACTGGTTGTCCGGAGCAGACTGGGACGGATGCGATTTCCAGAACCACATCTTCTTCTGACCCTTTTGGTTCTTAGAAAAGGACCTCTGGGGAGCAGAGAAGCGGACTCCGATGGCAATCGTCTTCCTGTCTTTCTCGATCTGGACTAAAGTGTCGCGAACGGTTTTGCCAAATAGTGCAGAACCATCAAAGGGGGCATTCGCGAATGATGCCTTAAAGGGTTCCGAGAAGTCACAATGTCAGAGCCAGGCTTGGCGCCTCATTACCAGGCCGGCTCTGCCAGCTCTAGCGGCTCCTTCCGTGGCGAGAGACAAGAGCCGCATAGAGGTGTTGGAAAGTGAACGTAGAGTGGACATTCGGGAGGAGTACAGCTGCTTGTCCCCTTCCGACATGGACTCTGGGGGGGAGGCAGCATATTTTTTTATTAGATCTCGCTGCATCCGGATGACGTGTGCCATATAGTTCAGCACCCTCATGGAGAAGGTTGCTGAACTAAAGACCCGCTTCCCAAGGCGGTCCATCACTCGAGACTCCTTGCTCGGTGGGTGGACCGCGGAGCTCTCCTGAGCCAACTCCCTCTTAGTGGCCGCCGCCACCAACATGGCATCCACGGGGGGACCTCTGCTCCAGTGGGTTCTTTCTGCAGGGGGACTCAGGATCCTATCTGGGCACTTGGGGACTGGCTCTACAGTGTCCGGCTCCTTCCAAGCCCTGGTGGAAATAAGGTCCACCAGGGGGTCGGGGGGAGGGGACACCCAAGAGGTAGATGGCCCTGCTTCGAACGCCTCTAGGAATACGGACTCATCGGAGGAAGCCTTGGGGGCAGACCACCCTCCCCTAATCCTGAGCATTTCCATGATGTCTCCAAAAAAGACATCCTCGGGGGGTGACCTTGGGGAGCCTTCCCCTTCATCTAAGTCCGTATCTTCAGTAAGGGACTTGGGGGAGTCCACGTGTCTCCTCTTACACTTAGCTTTGTGAGGGACCTCCTCGGGGGGGCTGTCCGAGGAAGACTCACCAGCAATGTCACGTTCCAAAGGAACACCCAGAGGTGCTGAAGCAGGCTGCCCCGAAGGCCGGGTGATGGGAGCCTGAACCAGCTGAGAGGGAGTGCAGGGGGGAGCCGAAGCCAGGACCGGAGGCCCGGATGCACTCAACAGTGCCCTCTCCACCACCGCGAAAGCCGAAGGGGAGCCACTCTCGATAGGATCCGAGAGTCGACTCCCACTCGGATCCGAAGCGGGGACCGGATCCGGGGCCGAGACCCTCGGATCTGAAGGACCCGTGTGCTCCGACCGGGACGAAGCCGAAGTCACATCGAATCCCTCTGATCCGAAGCTCAGCCCACGGCTCCGAGAGGTCAGATCCGACAAGCTTGAGGGACCAGTCGGAGCCGAAGTAACCAGTACTATCAGCTCCGACCCACCCCCGGATCCAACGCGGCTCGGCTCCGAATGCTCCGAACCCGGAAAGCGGGTTGGAAAAGGAGCGATTGGAGCAAAAAATGGGGTCGAGCTCCCCCCAGGAGGGGGGGGGAGGCAAGAGCACTCCCATCTGCAGCTGGGCCTGGATGAACCTCCTCATCATCCGGTCCATGTCTGCATCTGACATGCTAAAGGTGGACCTCGAAGAGGCCACTGAGGCAGACCTAGAGTGTCGCCTCAATGACCTCGATGGGGACTGGGTCCCCTCCTCCCCGGGTCCCGGTGAGAAACAAGGGGACCGAAGCTGAGGAGGAGGCGGATCCAGAAGCTATGGATGGAGAAGCCCGTTTGGCGGGCGGGGCCGAGGAGTCCTCGGCCCGCCGCTTAATGTGCTTCTCCTTCCGTTTGGCTTTCCCGGCCTCCCTCTCCTCCCGAGCCAAAGTGGGAGGTTGAATCCCGACCGGAGGAAGGGAGACAGGGGTGGCTACCACCGTGGGCTGGGTAGCAACCACAGAAGCACCGGAGGCCAGAGCCGAATCTGGGGGCAAAAGGCCCGCCAGAATCAGCTTCGACCTCCTGTCCTTAAGTGCCCTGGGGTTGAATGCTGCACAAATCGTGCATCCCGAGGAGAGGTGTTCAACCCCAAGGCACCTAACGCACCGGGTGTGTCCATCCGCCGGTGAAAGCTTATGGCCACACTCGGTGCAATTTGAAAAGATGGCTTTAGGGGCCTCCGACATAGTAATACAGAAAACACACTCACTAGGCCCCTACACACACCACAAAGACACACTACGACCAGCGAGGGTAGGGAGGAAAAATAAACACAAAATAAGTTAAATATAGGATACCTAAACACTCACTCACACAAGAAAAGGGAAGAAAAAAATTAAAGTTTTTCTCACAAAACTTATCCAAATAACAGGAGCTCGAAATCCAACTTGTAGCTTGAAGCGCGGCAAACTAGATCTGAGGTCAGTGAGGGTTGGCAGGGGATTATGGGTAAAGGGAGGAGCTAGGAGCTCGGATCTATGCTGTGGTAGATGTTGCTGGCTCGGATCCGAGATCGGATCCGTATCCCAAAGGTTGATGACAAATGAAGTTCCTACTTCAGATTTATTGTTATTACTGCTTCTAAACTGTGAGCATGTTGAGTCCAAATAGTTTTTAGGTACCATTGTAATTTCCTCATATGCAGTCTGGCATATGGGATTAGTAGTATGCAGGATGCCATGAATCCCAAGGCCTGCAGAATTTTTCTTGCAGGGAGATGGGACTTTTTTGCCAGTAATTGAAAATATTGAGTCAGTTGTCCTCGTTTGCCTGGCGTGAGGTAAGCCATCTGGGCCCGTTGTATTTAAGCTGGCACCCAGGAATATTATCTGTTGTGAGGGCACCAGTTTTGACTTCTTTTTGTTTACTGTGTACCCTAGAGAGATTAGCAACCTTTTTACAAACGCCAGATGCTTTAGAAGAATGTCCTTGCTCTCTGCTTGAATGAGACAGTCGTCCAGGTATGGATATATTTGAATTCCTTTTTGTCTGCAAAATGCAATTACTGGTGCCAGGCACTTTGTAAAGACCCTGGGCGCAGTATATAAGCCAAAGGGCAGTGCAGAGAATTGGTAATGCATTGTACCAGCTTTGAATCTGAGGTATCTTCTGCAATCTTGTCTATAGGGACATGCAGGTATGCCTCTGAGGTCCAGAGTAACAAGCCAAGCCTTCTTGCCCAGCATGGGAAGAAGTTGCTGTAGTGTCAACATTTTAAATTTCGGAACATCCAGGTAAGTATTTAGAGTGGAAAGGTGCAGTATGGGTCTCCAGGCTTCTGAGGACCAGGATGAGTCATGAGTAAAATCCTTGTCCTTGTTCCTGCTGTGGTACTTTTTGAATAGCTCTCATGTCCATGAGGGCTGAGATTTGTTTTTGAGCCTCTGCCCATTGATTTTGTGGCAGGTTTGGCATTCCTTTTATCCTTGGTAAAGTGTGAAAGTGGAACCTGTAACCTTGAGACACAATATTTAGAACCCATTTGTCTTGGGTGATTATTTGCCAATTTTGAGAAAAAAGTGCTAGTTTTCCCCCCTAAGGGGGCTGCCAAGGGGGAAATGGCATACAAAGAGGGAAGTCATTGGGACTGTTTCCTATAAGGTTGTGACCTGTCCTCACCTCCTTTTGGGGTTGAAGTACCCCACTGTCGTCTGTTAGAGCCTTGGGGTTGAGATCTGTCTCTTGGGCGTCTGTATCTGCCTCTCTGTGGTCTGTCTGACACTGGAAAGGACCAATTCTTTGTAGGCCAATTTCTGCTAAATCGAGGTGGCTGTACCTGTAAGAAATCTTTGACTGTTTGCATAGATTTGGCTTTATCCTCCATTTTCTTTAACACCTCTTCTGCCTTAACACCAAACAACGTATCATGCTGCAAAGGGGCATCTAATAATTTTGCCTTAACATGATCAGGTAAACTCTGTTCTTTTAACCAAGCATGTCTTCTAATCACAAAACCTGTAACTGTGGATCTACAGGAGGCCTCTAAAGAATCAAAACCACATTGTAGAGTATGTTTTCCCACCTGTTCCACTGCATGCAATAAATCCTGCATTTCTTTATAGTCAGGAGCTTCTGAGCTTGCAAGCATTTTCTGTTTTAACTGAGTCATTAAATATTGTTGGTACTTAAGCATGTGAAACTGGCAATTTAAAGCCCTTACTGCTAAAGTTGCGGAAGTGTAAACTTTCTTCCCCCATCTATCCAATGCTCTAGAATCTCTGTCGGAGGGGACTGAATTTTTTGCAATGGAAGCCTTAACCCCTTTGGGACCCTGGGAAATGGTTTCTGGGTCAGCAGAAGGGTTTTTATAAAGAAACTTGCGAGTCAGGGACTCTATAGTACCTATCTGGCTTGGCTGGTGCAGGGGGCAAAGAATCAGGAGATGAGCATGATTCAGAAAATACATCATCCACAATATCTAACACAGACGGAATTGCCAGGGGCCTGTGCTGAGGCAATAAGAAGAAATCCCTGAGCCTTTTCTTGGATTCTGAATATTCCTGACTTTCCCAATGGAAATGCTCCCTCATGGTATGTAAAGTTTCCCAAAAAGAGTAATCCTCAGGAGGAGAGGCTGAAGGGATAGATTCTTCAGCATCAGAATCCTTATAGGGGGGTAGGGAGTATCCCTGGTCTGAAGAGGAATCAGAGGAAATGGAAACCTGATCAGAGGAATCATAGTCTGTATCCCGCCTAGGCCTTTTCTCTGGAGGAGGATGGGAACCCCTGATTAGAGTAATGAGGTCTTCGGCCATTTTAAGCATCTGTTTCTTAGGCATGGAGGACTGTGCAGGAGAATGCTGTACTTGCTTCTTTGTCTTTAATGGTGTGTTTGTCTTGGCTGTTGCTTTAATGGTAAGTTGTGAAGGTCTGAAAATACCCTCAGAAGCCGATGCCTGCTCAGCGGCTCTGGACCCATCTGAGGGAATAGTTTCCGTAGGTCCAATACCTTGAGTATCCAGAGGCCTAGTTGTCTCCACATGGGAGTTGGAGGCGGCCTGTGGCTCTGAGGTAGAGGGTGTTAGGGGCTGCGAAAGCGCCTCACTGAGAACTGGCGACTGGCCTAGAAGAGGCTTCGTCGTCGGTTTTGGACCTCGGATGCCTGTCTTTATCCCTGTCCTTGCGTTTTTTAAGAACTGCGGTCATCGGTTGATCCGATGGTATAGTATAGTTGAACCTTCAGCCAAAATAGTGCAAAGCAAAATCGAAACGTCTTTTTATAGTGCGTTTGTTAAATTTAGCACAAAACCGACAACTAGTGACATCGTGATCAGGGCCTAGGCATGGAATACAGTAAGAGTGGAAGTCCTTATGGGGTATTTGCTTTCCACAAGAAATACAATTATTAACATTTTCTGACATCGGGCTGAGGCAAGAAAAAAGTTTCCCCAACGGGGTACTTAGCTTTATTGAAGATTTCGGATCTGAAATTCGACTTTGAAAATCTCAGGAGTCGGCCGACCAGCACTTGTGAACTGCTTTTGCTTCGGGCACCGCGCAAGAAAGACTGGGGAAAATGGTGTCGGGCACATCTTATATACCCCCTGGCGCACTGACATCTGGGAAAAAGCAACAGCAACTGACGCCGGACCAAGACTTTGGAACTCAGGCCAACTGAAGGCAGGATAACCCAAGTGTAATGACTGCAGCAGTGTAACACGATGAACATCCTGTGGATTTCCTTTGGTATATCTCTGTGTGCAAACAGCAGATGGGGCAAATATTTGTCCCACTCTCTCATAAAATGGTCTGTAAATGCCAGTAGCATGGTCTTTAGTGTAGAGTTTAACCTCTCTACAGGACCATTAGTCTGGAGGTGGTCTTTAGGTGCTTCACCCCACAGCCTTCCACAGACAAGCCAGCTGGTCTGACATAAAATTGGCACCTCTGTCAGTCAATATTTCTCTTGGGAAACCTACCCGGCTGAAATCTCTAACAAAGCATTTCTCACCTTCTCTGCCTCAATGGAGGACAGAGCCACCACCTCAGGGTATCTAGCAGAATAATCTACTACTACTACCAGGATATGCTCCACAGAAAAATATATCCTGGTAGTAGTAGAATAATCTACTACTACCAGGATATACTTCTTCTCTGTGGAACTTGGGGTACACAGAGGCCCCACAATATCTACAGCTACCCTCTGAAATGGCTGTTCAATCATAGGCAAAGACATCAAAGGAGCTTTGACCAGTCTGGTGATGGGGATGTGCAGTCTTTTTTATAAACAGGACAGTTCACCTTTTCCTCAGATGACTTAAAAAACCATCTGGAGTTACAGACTTGAACTGCAGGCCAACTATTTGGAATTAGAATCAGCAGAGAGACTGCAGCAGGCAAGAGAGATGTAATTAGAATCAGCAGAGACACTGTGGTGTTTGGAGATAGAAGAGAATGACAGACTGCTGAAATTAGAGGCCAAAGCAAAGAAGAAACAGCACCAACATGAGACAGAGATACCGACTCTTCTTCAGGGTAATTGAGATAATGGGGAAGGGAACAACTGAACCCCAGAAGCAATAAAGATCAGTAAATTTCTTCCGCGGTTTACAGAGGGATATAATTTTGATAGCTTTATTCATATACTTGAAAGAGTATATAAACAGTATGTTGATAAAAGGCTCTGGGTAGGGTTGTTCCTGACCCTCTTACTCCATGGTAAAGCTGTAACTGCGGTTTATAAATTGTCTGATACTAATTGTTTAAACTATGAAAAGTTAAACAATGTTTATTGTTTTAAGTTAACACCTGAAGCTTACAGAAAAAGGTTTCATGAGCTTAGACAATGCAGATGAAATTATATGTGATTATATTGCTGAGCTAAGCACTTACTTTCATATGTGGGTGAGTGGGTGTCAGGTCACCACTTTTGAAAGGTTGGCAGACCTTTTGGTGATGAAACACGCACTTAGCACTTTGAGGACAATAGAATCTGGTTGGCAGACTGGGAGTGTAACTTTGCAGACGAGATGGGGAGAAAAGGGGATCTGTACTTAGCAAGCAGGGCATCAATGCACAAGAGGATACTCAGTGCTGCACATGGATATAAGGAACCCATGGTGGGTAGCCTAAACCATCCCAACAGAGTCCACCAGTAACAGGGGAAGTCACTAGTTTCAAGTACACAGCAGGACCATTTTTGTCCTCCCCTCTTTTCTATCACTGTTACTGCCCTTCTCTCACTCTATTAATCCCCTTTTCACTTGTTTCTGATATTCTGCTTAATTGTCCACCCTGAATTGCTTTCTTTGTCAAATTCACATGCTCATTTTTATCCAAATTTGTCTCCTGTAATATAGGTATTTTCATCCTACACTTCTTAATGATTTTTGTTTAGACTTGTGTGGGCATTTACATTCCATGTTAATGTTGACAAAGCATATTGCTCACACATATTGTATATGAAAGCTTATATGTACACACATACATTTCCATCTTGCAAGTTATATACATACACTGACTGTCAACCTGATTCTCTATTTAGTGGTCTCTTCTTATCTCTCTCTGAACCCATATCACATTTTACAAAACCTTTTGTTTTAATAAAAATACTCAAGAAACCATGCTAATAAAAAATACATTTTCCAATTTTATGTCACAGCAAATGCTCAAAACTAAGTACACTTTCTATAAAGGAATTCTTGTTTTAACAAGAAACATCTTTATCATATCTTATAAGACAGACAATCATACAGTGATATACATGAAAACAAACCATATTGACATTTTCAGTTGCAAACATTATATCATATATAATCTTCTAAACAGTCATTGTCAAACATAGCTCATTCAATTCCTGCCTTCCCTTAAACTTCATTCCTCCTCCAAAACATTATTCTGTATGTACTGTTGCCACAATTCCCATTTTTTTCCTATGCAATGTGCTCTTACCCTTTTCTAAAGAGCCTACTTCCAGTTCTTTTCTCACTGCTACTATATTCACTACTTCTAGTATGGCTGGTTTAGATTTTGATTTCCATTTTCTAGCAATTGCTTTTTTTGGCAGCCACCAGAATTAAACTCAAGAAAGGCCTTATTATGTCTAGAAATTCCAATTCTGTATCACAGCTCAAACAAATCATTTCCTTAATTACACCAGTCTACCAACTCATTACACTCCCAAAAATGTGTTCTCAGTTAGCTGTTTCTTCCCCATCACACCTCCAACAATTGTAATCTATCTGAGGAAAAAATTCTTTGGAGTCTGCTTGAGGTATAGAAACATCCATGCAAAAAAATTCCAAGCAAAAATCCTAAATCTTCTAAACCATTGCTTCTGTAAATGGATTCTATCCATCCAAATAAGAACAGCTACCCCAATCAATGGCTGCACATTACATTACCTATTCTAAAGTTAAAATAAATCATGCTAATGTGGATGCTATAGCATGCATTCTCATTTACAGAGAATAATATATGATCTTATATATATTCTTCCTGTTATGAAAAGCAACTTGCAAGCTTTCAGTAAACATTAACTTTTAGCCTTAAGAAAAAAGTGCTCTGACACCTCAAACTAAATTGTGGAGGCAAGTACTTGCTTAAGTATTTAATTTCTACAGTTTCAAACTTTATTTTCACTGACCTGCTTGAGAATATCCCATTACATTGTACCTCACAGATTTTAATAAGAACAGTTTCACTGAACTGCTTCCCAATATCCCTTTAGAAACTAATTACATTATACCTTGTAATTTTCACTCAGAACACACTGTTCAGACTTCTACTGATTAATTGCCTCCATCAGAAAGCTGTTGGTTTTCATCTAAATTCAGGTGCTAGTGAAAAAAAATCAAGTAACTAATAAGAAATACAGGAAAGAATTAGAATTGTTCATGTTTTTCATAATTTATATACATCATTTATATCCAGGCATTATCAGTCGAATATTACATAGGCTCATTCAAATCCTGACATCTTTTAAACATATTTCCTGCTCTGCATATATTGTTCCCACAATTCCCATTTTTTCTATGTAATTTGTTCCTGCCCTTTACTAAAGATTCCAGTTGTTTTATTTCTATTACTATATTCACTACTTCTAGTACAGTTGGTTTTGACTTTGATTTCCATTTTCTAATAACTGCGTTTTAGCAGTCACAAAACTCAGCAAGGCCTTACTATGTTTAGGCAATTCTGATTTTGTATCATAGCTCAAAAAATCCTTTCCTTAGTTACACCAACATGCTCAAACAATATCTCTGACAGTGTAGTCTACATGGAATCTTTAAAGTCTGCCAACTCATTACACTCTTATAAAATATGTTACCGATTACCTTTTTCTTCTCCATCACACCTCCAACATTTGCTGTCTACCTCAGGAAAATTTCTTTGGAGTCTACTTGGGGTATAAAAATACCTATGTAAACACTTCCAACCAAAGGTCTTTTAGACCTTGTTGCATATTTGGGAGACATACATATATCCCCCATTGTTTCTTTGTGAATTGCTTATCAAATCTTTCTTCCCAATCCTTTCTAACCTCCTCTCATCGATTCTTACAGTTATCATGCAATATTTTGTATGCTGTAGTAATTATTCCCTTTTAACAACAGATTCTGTTCTAGAGTTTACTAAAAACTCTATCAGTGCTGGCGTTTTTTGCTTTTTTTTAAGATTCCTCTTTTCGTTCTCTTTGTCTATACTCTGATATCAATTGTTGATAGGGAAGGCAATCTCTAGCCTATGGTCCAAATACATTCCTGACTTCTTCTACTATATTACCTTTCCTTCTTAATTATTTACTCCCAATACCTTGGTTAATTTGACAGTTTTCTAAAATAAATCCCAGCCCCCTCTTGCCTATATCCTTAATTGCCATCATTCCTATCGACAGAATCTCCTTTCTCCATTCCCATGTTGGTTTAGTTCTTAGAATACTTTCTGTTGCTTTATGAATACAATATTCTGCATTATTTTTATTCTCCTTAAGGATTTGCACCCCCAAATCCCAGTCTCTCCTTGTTTCTAGGGCTTCCCCAGTTTCATTATCATCTCTTTCCAGTTTGATTTACAGGTTTCTGCTTGGAATATGTAAAAGAACCTTAACTGTGTTGCTCTGAAAAAACCCTTCAAATCAGGTAATCCCAAATTGCCTTGTTTCATTGGAAGAATCAACGTATCCACTTGACTCTTGCCATCTTCCCCTCCCAGATAAAATTCTTTAGCTTTTCATTAATTGCTATCAGCAACCTCTCCTCTGATTGATAAACATATGCCTGGCTTGTGTATAAAACTAAAAGGACTAAAAACATTTTAACTCCTTGCATCTTGTTATCTATATCCATATAACAGAGCTTCCAATTTTTCAGTTTTTGTATTATCTTTTTAGTCTCTTTCCACATATCCTGAGCTGCCACACCAGAATCCTTTTCAATCCATACTCCTAAGTACTTTACTTTATCATGTCCCCATAAATATAGATATTGCTGAAACAATTTGTGTGTGGGTACATAATTTACAGCTACTGCCTTTGTTTAACTTCATTAATTTTGTATCCCAAAAACTTTAAACTGCTTCAAAATGTTCCACAACACTGAAATGCCCTTTTCTGGTTTTATCAGGTATAGGATATCATCATCTGCAAACAGAGCCAAATTTTCTTGAATACCATACCAATTATATCCTTGAATTTCTGAGTCCATTATTTTCTTTGCTAATGGTTCTAAATATAGTGCAAACAAAGGGAAAGAGGACAATCCTGCCTGGTTCCTCTGCTCAAACGGAAATGATCAGAGAGGAACCCACCAACATTTTCATCTCCTATCCCTCACATGTCCTCCTAATCAATTTATGATTTTATCAGTGAATGCAAATGCTTCCATTGCCCTACTCAAACTCCCAGGCTTACTCTGTTAAATGGTTTCTCTGCACCAAGGCCCACCAACAGCAGTGGTATTGTCTTACATTTAGCTTCCCTCTAGATCATAAATGTTCTGTTAATGTTGTCAAATGTTTGCCTCCCCTCCATAAAACCAACTGATCCATATCTATTAACATTGGCATCACCTTTGCCATTCTTTTAGCCATTATAGACATATAAACGTTATACTCATGCTTTAGGATTGAAATGTGCCTGGGTATTACAGACTACCACCACTTTCTTCCAGGCTGTGGATGTTTCTACTCCTCTTAAAATAGTTAAACAAAACCTCCCAGGTCTTTATCAGTTTCTTCCCTCCTAGCTTCCAAACTTACACAGGAATACCATATATTCCAGGGGACTTTCCTGTGGAATGGTTATACGTCACCATTTTTATCTCATCTCTTCCTATCCTAACCATGAGTAACTGAGCCTCATCTACCTCTAACCTGGGCATATTTAATACTTTCTTAAACATTTTCATTGTTGTGCCTTTTCTTGATCTCCATATTTCTCTCCTTTATACAAACTTTCATAAAATTTCCAAAATATTTCTAGTACCTCTACAGGATTTATCTTTCTTGTCACAGGTTGCCTATGTTTGGCAATGACCCTTTCTTTCTGTTGCCTGAGTTATTGCCCTAAAAGTTTTTGTGCTCTGGCATTATCATCAAAAACAGTTACTTAATACCAATATTTCTAAAATCATGCACATTATTGAGGTTATCCTTTATTTTTTGCTTACCATTCTGCAGTTACTCCTCCTCTTGTTCTGTGAAATTCCTTCCAATTCTGCAAAATAAGTCTTGCTACTTCTTAACCATATCACTCTATTTCCACCCTATTTTAAAACTCTGCTTTCATTTTATCCCACTCCCTAGCTATATTTTCAGAAGTAATTTCTATCCACGCTAATAATTTCCAGTACTCATTCCTTAAATTCCTCTCTTTTCAAAAGATAGGTGGGAAAGCACAGCGTTTCATTTTTATTTTATTACCCTGTGATTTTATTTTAGTTATTACTGGCCTGTTATCTGAAAAAGTTACTGGATGCATATCAGAACTTTCAATTAAATGCATACGTTCCTGTGAAATGTACGTTCCGTCTAGCCTAGCCCAGTGTTTGTATCTTGGGAAAAAATATGTAAATTCACTCTGAACCCCTACTATTGAATTCATATCTTCCATGCCAAATATTTTCATAAATTTCTTCAAAAATCTATTACTTTTTGTATTTTCCCTTCTGGGCCCCCAGATGCATCTTCGCTGTTGCAAATCAAATTCCAGTGGCCACCTATTAGTAGTATTTATTTCTCCCAGAATTTTCTTAAGCTCCATTATAGAAGTTTTAGATGGAATATAAGCATATGCCAGTGTAATCTTCCTCCCTTGCCACTAGCCACTTAGTACTATAAAAATCAATCATTATTACCGTCGTCTATCACTATTGGAACTCCTCTTGCAATTAATACAATTACTCTCTTCATTTGTCCCAGCTATTCCACTGAATAACCATCCTGAAAACCTTTTTTATGAAATTCACATGTTCAGTTTTTTCCAACTGTGTCTCCTGTAAGCATAGCTATTTGCACTCTACCTTTTTAATATAGTTCACTACTTTCTTGTTTGTATACATCTGTGAGACCATTAACATTTAAAGATAAAATAGAAAGTGTCATTATGTTAAAAAATTATTACTCACACCTTTTATTTGTAACAGCTTTTTATTAAGTATCTAGTTTCAGCTTTTGTGTTACACACACTGATGTTTGGCAGGTTGATCTTTTATACAGTTATTTCTTATCATACCCATTTGAACCTATGTCACATCTTACACAAATTTTTGTTTTATTGAAAGCCTTCAAACAAAACAAAAACAATACCCCCTGAAACCTAAGAGCTTAATACTTTCAGACAAAACTATGTACATCTACATATATTGAAGTTTTACCCTAGGAATAAGAAGTTATGTACCTACCATAACGTTCCATGTTAGTTGTCTTCTTCTCTCCTTCTTTCTTACCATATGTCTTAGTAGGGATAACCTTCCTTTTAGGTTAACCCAAGTCTGAGAGTGTGGTTGTTAGTTTGGAACAATTGATGTTAAGTTGTCTCTCTCGCCTTCTTTCTTGCTGGTTGGGTTCGGAGCCGATCCTCTGCTCCAACTCGGCCATCTACTAAAGCTCGAGAGCTATTTACTGGCTCGAGGCCTCCCCATATCCCACAATGCTTGGCGCTAGATACCCAGATCTCGTTTGGCAGAGCTAACACCATAGAAAATTTCAAGGACACCTGTCCAAACTACAAGGTTTACCTACAGTACTAAAACAGAGGACATAACCCAGATAAGACTCAGCCAGAGGAAGAAGGCCTCAAAAAGGGACTCTTCTCAGTCTGTCCAGGCTAGGGGGATGGAGGGTGGGACGCAAGAAAGGCGGCGAGAAGAAGACAACTAACATGGAATGTTATGGTAGGTACATAACTTCTTAATGTTAAGTTGTCTCTCTCACCTTCATTCTTGCTGGTTGGGACAGCGTCCCTAGCACCTTAGTCCTGGGTGGCTCATCGGAACAGACTCTTGAGGACAGTGGAACCAAAATCAGCTCTACTCCTAGAGGCCATATCCAACTTATAATGTGAAATGAAAGTATGAGGAGTGGCCCATGTGGCTGCAGCACAAATAGATTCCATTGGTAGTCTTGCTTGAAAAGCTATCGAAGTAGCCAACGTTCTGGTGGAATGACCTTTAGGTTTAGTACGGAGTTCTTTATGTCTCAGCTGATAAATCAAAGTAATAATAGAGGACAACCACCTGGATAAGGTTACTTTAGAAACTGGCAGGCCCTGTTTGCCCTCAGCATAGGACAGGAAGAGTTGGTCTGATTTTCTTGTTTGTTTAGTCCTATCCAAATAAAAATGTAATTGCCTATGAACGTCCAATTGATGTAATGTTTGTTCAGCTTTGTTCGAATAGTTAGGAAAAAAGACAGGTAGATCAATAGCCTGATTCAGGTTTGTTTCGGAAGGTATCTTGGGCAGAAATGAAGGATTAGTCCTGAGTGAAACTCTATCCTTATGAAACTCAAGGTAAGGAGGATGAATACAGAGGGCTTGAAGTTCCGAAACTCTCCTAGCTGAGGTGATGGTTACTAAAAAGAGAGTCTTCTATTAGAGCAATTTTAAGGAACAGGAAGCCACAGGTTCAAAAGGGGGGAGAATCAAGGAAGCTAATATCAAGTTTAAGTCCCATGGAGGCAGGGTATCTCTGACTGGGGGCCTAAGCAAAATAGTTCCTTTAAGAAAGGCCTTGCAAAGTTTGTGGGACATGATGCTGGTTTCTGACAAGCCAGCGTGGAAATTTGTGATAGCAGCTAATTGGACCCTAATGGTGGCAGACTAGGAACCAGCTTGAAAGAGTTCTACTAAAAAATCTAGAACGTGATGGACAGGGGCTGTAAAGGGGTCTATATTTCTAGCCTCTGCCCAGAAAGAGAAACATTTCCACTTACTAGCATAAGTCTTCCTGGTGGTAGATTTGTGCGTAGAAAGGATGATTTCACGCACCGGCTGAGAAATATGTGGAAGCCTGGCTAAGGTTGGAAGTGGAGCAACCAAGCTGTGAGGTTGAGAGACTGAAGGGATTGGTGCAGCCCGCCCGACTGATGGACCAAGAGGTCTGGCACTGGGTCCAGATTCCAAGGCTGCTCCAGCAGGTGATGATGCAGGAATGAGAACCAAATTTGTCGAGGCCAGTAAGGGGCAATGAGGATCATCCTGGATCCCAATATGGTAGCCTTCTGAATTAGTTTGGGAATTAGGGGAAAAGGTGGGAATGCATACAGAAGACCCCGGGGCCAATCGTGAACTCTGGGGGTGTGTCCGGAAAGGGGAAAGAGAGTGAAGAAATCGTTGCACTTGCTGTTGAGTGGAGCTGCGAAAAGGTCACAGCAAGGTTGACCCCATCTGTGGAAGATTTTGTCCGCTACTGACTGATTGAGAGACCACTCGTGAGGCATGAGAATAGCTCTGCTTAGCCTGTCTGCTATGATGTTGGACTTCCCGAGGATGTGCATTGCCATCAGAAACCGTTGAGAGGAGATCGCCCACTGCCAGAGTCTGAGTGCTTCTCCACATAAGGGATAGGACTTGGTTCCGCCCTGCTTGTTGATGTACCACACTACAGACATATTGTCTGTTTGAATTGCAATAGTCCCGGTGGGTAGAGAGTCCTGAAGAGCTTGCAACGCTAAAAGCACCGCTCTCATCGCCAAGACGTTTATGTGCAGGTGGTACTCTAGAGGTTGCCAAGTGCCCTGGACAGTCCTGCCCTGAAAATGCCCCCCCCACCTGATCAGGGAGGCATACATGGTCACCGTGGCAACAGGAGGAGGAAGAATAAACGGTGTGCCCTGGAGTACTAGAGGGGGGGACCATCCACCAACCCAGGTGGTCTTTGCATGATTGAGTGATTATTATCTTGCGAGACATCGTAAGTTGTTGAAAAGACCATTAGGTAAAAAGCATCCACTGAAGAATCCGCATGTAAAAACAAGCCAGGGGAACTAGTATGATTGCTGCTGCCATGAGACCCAAAGTTTTTAGTAGAAATCTGGCCTGAATCCTCTTGCACTGTAGCAAGACCTACACATGTTGGCGAATGTCTGACACACTGTCTAGAGGAAGTCTTGCAGACAGATATTTTGTATTTAATCTTGCGCCTATAAAGGTTATAGACTGACAAGGTGACAATGCAGACTTTTCGAAATTTATTGAGATACCTAGCTCAGAGCAAGTTTGGATGGTATAATCCCTGGCTCGCAGTAGCTGATGCCTGGTGGAAGCAGTAAGGAGCCAGTTGTCTAGATATGGAAACACCTGGAATCCTCGCCATCTCAGGTGAGCTGTAACCACTGCCATACATTTGGTGAACACCCCGGGGGCTGTGGTGAGACCAAAGGGCAGGGCTCTGAATTGATAGTGACTGGCTCCCAGCCGGAAGCGGAGAAACCTTCTGGAGCGCCTGTCCATTTTGATATGGTAGTACGCATCCTGAAGGTCTATGGAGCACATCCAATTGTCCTGACCCGAAAAGGGTAGAATAGACTGAAGCGTGACCATCCGGAACTTTGTTGTTTGAACAGACTTGTTTAACCTGCTGAGATCCAAAATGCGTCTCCAGTCCCCTGTCTTTTTTGGCACCAAAAAGAACTTGGAGTAAATTCCGGATCCTTGCTGGTCTGCTGGGACTGGCTGGATGGCCCGTTTTTCTAGCAGTTTTGAAATTTCTGGCACTGCTTGTTCCCTTAGACCGGGTGGAACATCTGGAAGGGACTTGGTTGTTTGTACAGGGGTGTGGACAAAGGGGATTTTGTAACCCTCGGATATGATAGACCGTACACATTTGTCTTGTGTGAGGAGTTGCCAGGCTTCTGGGTACAGTGACAATCTTCCCCCAACTGCCTCCGAAGGTGGACAGTCGGGCAGCCCCTCAGGGGTGCTGAAAGGGTTTGTCAGAGAAACATTCTCTGCTACCCTGATTTTTGCGGACCCCCTCTGCCCCGCGGGCGGCGTCTATTATTGTTTCCTCCCCTGCCCCTGGAGGGAAACTCGCCATGTGTGTCCGGCACGACTCCCTGGGGTTTCCGAAACCAAATTTTCCCACTCTTCTGACCTTTAGGGTATGGTCTAGAGGGAGTAGAAAAACGGACTCCCACGGCAGAGAGAGTCTTGCCTTCCTGCTCACAGCTGGTAAGGGTATCCTTCACCTGTGGTCCAAACAGGGCAGAATAATCGAAGGGGGTATTGAAGGACGCCTTAAAGGGGTCAGCAAAGTTACATAACCACATCCAGGCATGTCTTCTCAAAGCCACTCCTGTACCTGCGGCCCTACTCGCCCCATCGGCTGCATAAGAAATGAGCCGCATGGAGGAGTTGACGATTGAGTTAAGAGTCGCCAGCTGGGAGTTAATCTCATCTTGAGCCCCCGCAGCTGATGGATCCTGAAGGGAATCACCCAGTTCCTTCAGAAGATCCCTTTGAAGACAGGTGAAGTGGCACAGATAATTCAGCAACTGCATGGAAAAAGTCGCTGAGGAAAACATCCGCTTCCCGTACTTGTCCATTGTCTTAGACTCTTTATTAGGGGGATGGACAGGCACCAAAGGGTCAGCCAACTCCTTCTTCATGGCTGCTGCAACCACTATGGCATCAACAGGGACACCTTTTGTCAAAAATTGTTTGTTGGGTGGGGCTGTAATGAACTTAGTGGGCCTGCGGAGAGTTGGTTCCACTGTGTCCAGGGCTGATCACGCCCTTCGAGCCACTACTTCCATCAGCGAGTCGAAGGGTGGAGACACTCAGGAGGTGGAAGGGCGAGAACCAAACGTGTCCAGGTATACAGACTCGTCCTTGGAAGCATTAAGGGCAGTCCAGTTCCTCCTCTGCTTAAGGATCTCTAGGATGTCTGAAAGAGACATCCTCAGAGGGGGATCTTGGGGACCCTTCCGAATCCTCCAAGTCAGTATCAGACGTGACTGATTCGGGGGAGTCGACATGTTTCCTCTTACATTTTCTCTTTCGAGGGGGCTCCTCTGAAGGATCGGGGGAGGCCTCGGAAGAGGAAGATACGCCCAATGGGGCGACCTGGAGCATTTTTCCTCCACGCTTGGGGTCAGGAGGGTGGGCAGAGACCGATGCAGGCACCATGAGGGGCCGACTCAGGAGTCAGCACACTCATGACCTCGAAGGCACCCCCATCAGGCAAAGCAGAGGTCCCCGCTCCGAAGAGACATGAACCCCTCCCGGCACCGAGAGGGACAGCTCCAAGGCCGATGTAGGAGCTGAGCTCACCTGCGACGAGGCCCCGAGAGTGAGAACGGACAAGGGTCCGATGCCACTCGCCCCCTCGGAGCCGACGAGGGAGTCCCGGTGCCCAGATCCCTCCAAGGATGGAACCAATGAAGAGGTCGGAGCCGATGAAGGAGCCAAAAGGTGTGGTATCGGCTCCGATGTTTCCATGATTCGAGCCCCAACCAGCTCCGACTCCGAACACAAAGGGGGAGTCGGAGGAGGAACTGCTGAAGACACAGGGACAGCCACAGTCTGTTGAGAAGGGCTGGTTAACATTTTGGCCAGGGCCTGCGATTTAAGGAGTCTACGGACGACCCTCTCCAAGTCATGATTGGATAGCCTGGAGGACCGAGAGGAGTGGGACCTATGGCTTAGTTCAAACTGAAGCAATGGTGACCTCGGAGCCGAACAAACCGATTCTAGGGAAGGGAACCTAGAACGTTTTCGGCCCAAAGACGGTTCCGACACTAAAGTCAGAGCCGATTGAGGTCCAGAGATGTTGGCTCCAGTCGGAACCGAACAGGAGGCAGATGCTCCGCCTGGTGACAGCTCTGAACTGGGAGTCGATGGCTTGGCAGGCTTCAAGGATTTCCCCGACTGAGGCTTTGCCGGGGACCCCTCTGGCTTAAGTAAGCCTCTCAAAATAAGCTTGTTCCTACGTTCCTGCAGGACTCTCGGGCTGAAAGCGTGACAGACTGAGCAGGAGTCCTGCAGGTGTAGGGGACCCAAGCAATAAACACAAGAAGTGTGACCGTCTGTCAGAGACATCTTTTGACAGCACGAGTCACACTTCTTGAAGCCTGAAACTTCAGTATCCTTGGACATACTGGCAAGGGAATACTAAAGGGAGGATATTAAACTAGTGCTTAAACAAGGCACACAGAAACACACACGCACTAGTTAAACTAACAACAACAATATCCACTAGTAAATATATACAAATATTACAAGGCTAAATAACTGTAGCTACAAAAGGCTAAACACTACTCCTATCAGGTACAAAAAGGGTGGGGTTAGCCACTAAAGACAAAAAACAGGGGGGGGGGTAGAAACTCTCTAACAAAAAACGAGTTTCCTGAGTGGGAAAAACTAGGGGATACACACTCTAATTATACTAAAAGGGAAAGACTATCTATATAAAAGAGAAATACACAGGTAAAATTTAAGCTAATAATACAAAAAAGATTAATACGACCTGAGCCAGTAAAAGCGCAACCTCATAGCTGAAGCAGCAAATGAGATCTGGGTATCTAGCGCCAAAGCACTGTGTGATATGGGGAGGCCTCGAGCCAGTAAATAGCTCTCGAGCTTTAGTAGATGGCCGAGTCGGAGCCGAGGATCGGCTCCAAACCCAACCAGCAAGAATGAAGGCGAGAGAGACAACTTAACATCAATTGTTCCAAACTAACAACCACACTCACAGACTTGGGTTAACCTAAAAGGAAGGTTATCCATACTAAGACATATGGTAGAGCCTATGTTTCTACTAAGTGCTGTCTGGGTTTGTCTCATCTTTACTGCTCTGCCAGAATGGGAAAACACTTGAATGCTTTCAGAAAACATTATCTCCTAGTAATTGAATGAAAGTCATTAAAAGAGAGAAGTATTCATTTTTTATTGCACTTTATTAGATTGTGTCGGAGACATGAAAACCAGAAACAGAGTTGCTTCTGCAAGCATTTATTTATTTTGCTAGAGGAAACGTTTATTATATTCAATGTTCTTTTAGATTTGCTTTCTCTTACTTGTTACTAGATCAAGCTAAGGGGTCTTAATCCAGTCATTCCTATATGCAAGAATAAGAAAAAGCACATCAATTTTTCTTGTAGAATACTCTTTTGATCAGACTTGACTTCTTTTTTTATACAATCAGTGTCTACATTTCTTAAAATTGAAAAAGGAGAGAGAAAAGAAGAAAAAAACTGGGGCATGTGTTTTATTATCCTATTACACTTGAAAATAACTGAGAAAGCTTTACTTTATGGCATGCAGATTATATAACATACTATAAAATATTACTATTAAGAACAAAATTTTGTTTTAGTTAAAAGTTAAATCTCTCCATCCTCTTCCCTTTCCCAAGTGTTCCTCCAGACATTAATGACATGAAATAGGGGATATGCTTTACAGTCCACTACAAGTTTAATAAAGTCAAAAAAGTTCAATATTTCCAAGTTTTCTTATGTCATGTTTCACAAATATAATTAATGCTTTGTAATCCCACATTTGTCAATTTCCAAGTTGCTGGATTTATTCCTCCATCTCCATCTCCCAAATCTGGTTTCTGCTTCAGTTCCAATGTTCTCTTGGTTCTTTTAGTCAACTCTTGAGCGTTTTTTGGTTTCTCAAGCATTTTCTGTTAAAACATTGGAAAGGCTTTCACTGGCACTGTCTCTCTCTGGTGTTTATTACCAGAAGCAGAATCATCTTCTGTTTGATAGCTCACTTTTTGTTGGACAAACTTTTGTATTTCCTCCTTAACATGTTCTGCATCAAAAATGATTTTGTCCCTCCAGAAAAGAATATTCTAAAGATAGCTGGGTACAGCAGTTTGAATCTCATGTCTGCTTCCAGACATTCCGTTTAGTGGAATAGATTTACTCCTCTTCTGCCTGGTGTACAGGGAGTATTAATTTTTCACAAACACTCTACTGTCTCACACTTTTAGTACTTTGTCCTTCTGCCATAGTTTTGTCAGAATCAACTCCTTCTGCTGGGAAGATTGCATCTTTACTATTAAAGGTCTAGGTTGCTTTCTCATGGCCAGGTGTGGAGCATACACACAATGTGCCCCTTCAATTAACAACTGCTGTGGAATACCAATCCAGTTGCTTATTTGTGCTTTCATAAAATTAATAGTCTATTCCTTCCAGTTTCTCTGGTACAGCAGGAAATTTCAGGTTTCCCCCATGTGTTCTGCCTTCTAATTCTACTATTTTTTGAAGCAGCCTTTTCTTCATTTTGACCTCTGATTTTCACAGTTTTATCACCTCATCTGAATATCTGTTTAAAGCTTTTTCCATTGTTACCATCTTTGAGTTGATATAATTCATCAGTGTTTCATTTATTTTAATATAGCTCTGAATACATTTGACTTATTTTTTCTTCTATGTTACTGGAAGTCATGTCTTGCACCGAGCTAGAGCTTGCACTGATTTTTGCTGAACAGCTGCAGAATTCTTCCCAGTCAGTGTTTTTTCCAGAGCTTTTGTGATCGATTTTGTTTCAGGTTCTCTGAAATTCTTTTTTGCTGGCATCCAGGCACTGCACTTACTAGCCAGTTACTGAAAGTTATCCCAAAATATGAGTTTACTGGCTCTCTTCTGAGTTTCTGTTTTCACACTGGTGGATCTGAAATTAAGTTGTTACTCAATGTGCAGCCATCTTGGAAATCCTGAATTTAACATTTCTTGGCCACACTACCTTTAGGATGTACTTTTTTTGTGATGTGATTTCAGAAAAAAAAAAACAAGTTTAAAACTGGTTAGCACAGGGCCAAGGAAGACCAGTTCATTGGATTAGTATAAGGCCAAGTTAAGAGACAGACAGCTCTGACCTGAATCATTCTGCTTAAGGGACTGTTATACTACAAACATAGATTGATGAAATTGGAGGCAAAATTGGCTTATTAATCCTGATGTGTAAATAAATTCAAACTACAGCATGTATGTGCCTTCTGTGGAAGGTTGGCCACCGGGCTGGCAACTCAACACCATAAAACTCCACTGCCAATCATGACCGACAGGTGATCCGCTGTGGCGACCCCTAACCAGGAAAAGCTGAAAGAAGAAGAAACAACCTACTGCTGCCAGAGAGTATATTCACAATGGGAAACGTAATCACTTTTTCCTCCCAGGTACCTCTGTGGCTAAGGCTTGATCATGCACTTGTAAATGTAACCTACTTTCACCACAGCTCTGTTATTTAATGCCAGGTCCATATGTAATAAGTCAGGCTTGATGTTGAACATTTTGCATGCTTTGGAGCAGGCATTCATAACTGAAAGATGTCTGGCTAAGAATTCTGGGCCCAATTTGGTGACTGCTGTTTCTCCCAGATTCTGGCTAATTCACCCCCCCCCCCCAATGGAGCATTACTGGTGATGAGGTAGGTATCTGCCATTGTTCCACATATGAAAATGGAATATGAAGACAGCAAAATAACTAATTTGAGTAACTCATGGGAGCAGTACCATACTGAATACTTTTTTACTGTACTGTCCACACATTTACAGTGGGACTTTTCACAGAAAGTTCATGGAGCTCACTGATGCAGTTCTTTATCACCCAAAGTGGATTATTTCTGGTGAAAGCAATAAGATTGATGATGAGTGAATTTCACTAAATTATGGAGGATTTCAGTGTTGCTTTTGGTTATTTTCTCTGCAATCCACTAAACTGGACATTAAATGGACTGATATTCCTTCTGCAGAAGCCATGACTGGACTAGTTGTAGAACCAATCTTTTTGGCTTCTTTCTGGAACTTCTTCCCACTATCTCAAAACTAAATTGGTCCAGTATAGGGCTTTTAGAAACATAACTATTGATAGGTGAAGCCTACACTTATGGTTGGGAACTAAAGGGA
This sequence comes from Protopterus annectens, assembly GCF_019279795.1. Lineage (NCBI taxonomy): Eukaryota > Metazoa > Chordata > Ceratodontiformes > Protopteridae > Protopterus > Protopterus annectens. Next base: position 514,788,461 of record NC_056745.1, read on the forward strand.
AACCACTGAGACTCTGGGAACTTCTCGCCCTAGAAAATATGCATCCTAAAGCTAACATGACCAAGAAATTTTAGACTAACCAAGGGTTTCATAAATTATATAGGCCAGAATGGAGGATGGAATGTACATGGTATAGGATACATTCTGATGGGGGTAAACAAACTGGATCAATATAGTGCTATTAACAGAGATTTCACCTAAAAAGGCAGTGAAATTTCTGCTGCATCAAAAATACCAAGTTATATTCTTTTGTATTGTGCACCGCAGCTTAATGGCTCAGAACATTGATTTTTGCCAAAGGCAGTCACTAAGCACTTAATCAGCCAAGAGATTATCTTCTCAATTTTTTGTGGAAAAACTTTAGCTACATTGACTAAAGATATTATGAATGCATTTTCAGCTTAGTCAACACACTATGGACTGGACAAAGGCCTGACTACATAAATCTTGCCTGGAGTCCATAAGTCCAATCATTCACAGGCTTTTTTCAGATTTGAGGTTCTTGATTTTAGTTCAAATAGGCATTAATTACCCCTATTTCTAAGATGCCTACTTTAGATGATAATTTAGAATAATTTTCAACAGTTTCTAGCCTCCCATTCTTGGGAAAGGTTACAAAAAAGGTAGTTGACCCATAGCTGCATTCTTGTTTGCCACCTCATGATATTCTTGATCCACTTCATTTGGATTATTCACTAGTACACGGTACTGATACTGCCCTTGTTAGGGCGGTTAAGTGACCTTATCATGGTGAGAAAATACAGGTGTGTTAGAAACATACTATAAATGTAGATTCTTAAGTACATTCACTTTCACATTCTTGACCTTTGGGATTCCTACATGCAGGTAACCAGACTGGCTGGCATAATGTTCAGTGCTCTACCTTCTTCCTTGGGCCTTGGCTGACTTACTCCCACCACTACACAAGATGTGATGGTCTAAGAGGTGTGCTGTCCAATGCCACCTTTGGATCTTTCTTGTCTTGGCCAATGCCAAGGGAGAAAACTGAAGAACCAATGCACTACGAAATCAGAAGGTAAGAGTACTCTGTGCCTTTGGTTCACACCAGAATCCCCAATCTCCCTTTCCAGAAAGTAAGGACAGTTAAAAGGGGGTCCTGAAATAAGGTGACATTAAAATGACCAGGGAGCTACCTCAATCCAGGGTACCAAAAACAGAGAAAATCAGAAAGAAGGAGGGAGGGAACCTGGACTGTAACAGTGAATACATTCAAACATCTACAGTTATAAGTTACTGTACTGTGTTTTCTTCCTAGTTTTTGGAAAGATTCCCAAAGCATGAAGCTTGAAGGTAGATGGCAGCAGGGAACTCATTAAGAAAGTAGACTTTACAGAATAGCACAGGCAAATCCAGCATTGGTTCTTGAGAATATCCCCAAAATGTAGTACTTGGAGGATCCCTGGACAGAGGCACAGATGGCAGCTTCCAGAAAGCTGCGTTAGCTGAACTGAATCTTAACGAAATAGACTCTTACCTGCCAAATAAGATGTTTGCCATGAGATGCGAAATGGTACAAAATTCAGTTAGCAAGCTATTTTGGACATTTTTTTTTTGAATGGATTCCCTTCTTCCTTCGCAAAGGAAATAACTGCTCTGTCTTCTAAATTCTTTAGTCCTGTGCAAATAAAATATTAGCTGTCTATGCACATCAAAGGAATGAAGGCTTACCCCTTGTTTTGAGGATTAGGAAAGAATGTTAGTAGATGAGTGACCTGATTGACAGTACTGTGATCACCCTTGGCAAAAAGAAGGGGTTGGTATACAGATACACACTGTCTTGGTGGGGACAAAATGGCTCCTTGATCATTATAGCCTGATATTCTGAAAATCTTCTAGTAGAGGTGACAGCCACCAAAAGCAGCATTTTTCAGAATAAAAGCTGGAGGTGCCCAGGAAGACCAGGTTCTTTGAAGGGGTCAGATTTGATTTCTTCAGGTTTATGGCGAGATCTAGGACGCTGAAGTAGTTCAGGGTAAATTCCAAAGTCTTGCATATCTCTACCATGAATTCTGTTTAAATGAGATAGCCACCCAAGTATGGAGAGATGAGGATGCTCTTTGTCCAGCAAAAGTAAATTACTAGAGTCAGAAACTTGATAAAAACCCTGGGTGGAGCAGACAGGCCAAAGGGACAATAAAGTGAATTGAAAATATCCACCCTTGCTGTGAACCTGAAAAGTTGCAGTGTTTTGCTATGTGGAGACAAAGGTAGCCATCTTTTAGATCTAGGGTGATTAAGGGCATGAAGTGATAAGGATAGAATGCTTTAGAAGATTAGAATTTTGAACTTTGGAAACTATGCCCTTGCAACTCCCCCTCTAATATCACCCACCCCATCCACCCACTACCTTTCTTTCCACCCCACTACCTACCTTGATTATAGCAAGCTCGGATGCTCATAAGCCTAACTACTTATTATACAGCAGGATCTTATTGCAACAGTTGTTAATGTCTGTTATGTACTTCGCAGATGATAAAGATTCTAGTTGTCTACTGATGTACTATGTTCTTCATCTGTAACTATGTTTGCAATTTTTAATTGCTATGTTGATCAAATTAATTGCTATGCAAGTCCAACACAACTACTGTCTGTATATTTTAACTGTGGAACTTTTCTCCCGGGGCCTCTGCTGAAAATGGACCTACGTCCAGTCGGACACCCCCGGTCAACAAATGTAAATAAATAAATAAACTTATTTAACTATGATAAGTCCAGTGTAGTTGGCTGTATCTTCCTTTACTGGCATCAGGAATAGGCTGGAATTGAACCATGCATCCTTCTCCCCACATGGTTACTTTTTCAAAGGCCCCTGACTGCAGCATATCTATTAAGACTGCAGGTATAAGCGTGAACTGGTCTTTTGGAACCAGGGGGATTCCTTTCCACCTGTGGATCTTAAATTGTAGCTTGGAACCATGGCGGAGGATACTTAGCACTCATTGGTTCTGTGTAATGTTTCACTTTTTTAAAGGCTAAACACCATCAAACACTCATTGAGGGGAGAGTGACATTTGGGAGAGAGAGGGGTGTGCGTTGGGGTGGGCTTTCGAGAAGGAAAAGAAGGAAGCTTGGCTGAGTCACGGCTGTTAGGAGCCATGGCCCTAATGGCTACCTTGCTTCACCTTCAGTTTTGATTGATATTTTCTGAATTTCCCCATTTTATTTTTATCTGACTTACTTTTTGTTTTGTTTGAGATATTGCGGCCAAGATTTTACTAGGTAGTTCCTCCTGAATTTTGTAGTTTGAGCTTAAAAATAGCTGCTTGACAGATTACATGGTATTGCCCTTTTTCTTCAGTGTCTAACACTCCCTCAGCAGGGTCTGCAAAGATGATACTTGTATAAGGGTGGATTTAAGAACTCCACCTTACTTTGGTCTGAGTTTTCAACCAGGCATGTCTCTGAATAATAGACTCCATAGCTGCTGCCTAATATGATGTGTCTATCACAGCATTTCAACACTGCTTAGACTGTTTCGCCACCTCAGGAGCGAAGTCATATAAAAAGCAAGCATCTTCTGTTTCAGACCCCTGTTGTCCCCTGATGCCTTAATCCTCATCGAGCATGGCTTGTTGAAAGGAGAGCATATGGGTTTTGCAGTTCAAGGCTCTTAAGGACAAGGTAGCAGAAGTTTATACTTTCTTCCTAAATCTGTTGGGTATACTGGCTCTCACTGGGAATAGGGTTTGCTGTACAGAGCTACAGCAGATCTCAAGCTGAAATCCAGTGAAACCATAGCAGATTCAGCCATACCATCTTATAAAGGAATTTAAGAGAATTCTTCACCCTTTCAAAACAGTAAAGTTTCCTGGGAGCAGAGGAGAGAATAGAGTTCCACAGAAGCATTTTTTAACACATTCTCCAGGGCATTCATGACTGCAGGAACAGCAAGTGTCCAGGCAGGACCATGAAAAGTCTATATTTGAGCTGTACCCCTTTATATTCTTTTACCTCTCAGTGGAGCTCCATTTCATGAAGTGCGTCCCCAAAGGAGAAATCTTCAAGTGGAGATGCAGAAAACAGGGTTGTCCTTGGTCTCATAACTGGAAGCAGAAGGAATGTGACCTACAAGCCACCTCATCTACTTCAGAGAGAGTGGCATCTGAATTCTCCACAGCACATTCCTCACCTGTCAACAGAAAGGACCTGAAACACCTCAGATTTTCAAAGCTGGCTGGCTGGACTTCAAGACAGACATTCAGTTTTGAGCCTGTTGCATAGATTGCTTGGTAGAATCCTGTGAAATAGGAGAGACAGATGCAATTCCCAACCTACACCTAGCCAAACTAGCTGGCACTGGTTTGGACTTTGGTACTTTGCACCTCATTATTTTAAATAAAACCACCCTATAGGCATCGGGTTGCTGTCACGTGACCAAGACTAACTGATCCTTGGGAACCTCCTCACAACTAAATACCACAGAAACAGTGCCCATTCTTTCAGTAATAAGAATATAAACCCTGGACACTGATGGGGGCCTCATTAATTTTATATCACAAAAAGATTTGAAACTGTCAAAATGTTCCATAACATTACTTTTGTATAAATGTAAATTTGTTTATGTCACAAGTGATAATTCAATAAAGATGTTTAAAAAAAAAAACTAATTGCACAAGCTCCCTTGTTATAGGCTTCCTAAGCTTGGTGACATGCCTTTATACTTTGTTCCCCGAGTCATTGCGCTAAAAGGTTTTGTACTCTAGAGTTATCAAAAAAAAAAGAAGTTATGTTTTTACCATAACGTTCCATCCGAGTAGTAGACTTCATTCTTCTGCACATATGGGTATATAGATCCGATTTGGATCCGAGCCGGCAAAAACTTTTCAAGCATCAGCTCCGAGCTCCAAGCTCCTCCCCTACTTATATTACCTCACTTCCTCCTATCTAGCCCCAGATCGAGTTTGCTGTCACTAAAAAGTGACGTAATCAAAAACCCTAAACAGGATAACCTGAAAAGTGAGGGGGACGGAGGGAGGGAAAGTGAAGAATGAAGTCTACTACTCAGATGGAATGTTATGGTAAGAATATAACTTCTTTATCTGAAGTAGTTGACTTCATTCATTCTGCACATATGGGACAGAGTCCCCAGCTACTAGAATTCCTGGGAGGCCCTTATGGAAGAATATTACTGAGCACCGCAGAGCCAAAGGATGCTCTCCCTCTAGAAATAAGATCCAATTTGTAATGGGAGATGAATGTGTGCGAATTTGCCCAAGTCGCTGCTGCACAAATATCATCTAATGAAACTCTCAACCAGAAAGCTGCAGAAGTGGCCATAGCTCTAGTGGAATGAGCCTTCAATACACCAGGAGGAGATATAACCCTTTGTCCTTATAGACCTGCGCAATACACAGGGTGATCCACCTTGCTAAGGACACTTTCGAAACTGCTTTGCCTACAAATGGTTTAGAAAAAGAGACAAACAACTGATCTGACTTCCGAAAGGTTTTAGTCCTATGGAGGTAAAAACGAAGCTGTCTATGGACATCCAACAAATGAAGCCTACATTCACCCCTATTCTGGAAATTTGGGAAGAAGGCTGGCAAATTTATGGATTGATTAATATTGGTTGCTGAAGACACTTTGGGAAGAAAAGAAGGGTTCGTGCGCAACAAAACCCTATCCTTGTGAAAAATCAAATGGGGGGCAAGGAGGATAATGCCTGCAACTCAGAAACTCTCTTAGCCGAAGTGATGGCGACCAAGAATGCTGTCTTCCATGACAAGAACTTCATCGGAACTGAACCAGCTGGCTTGAAAGGGGGAGAGGTCAAGGCCTGAGGGACTAAAGTCAAATCCCAAGGGGCACTGTTTCTTTAACTGGAGGTCGCAATAAAAAAGTGCCCTTCAAGAAGGCTTTCCAGAGTTTGGCCAAAGCCAGAGCAACCTTATTTTCACCCACATGAAAATTAGAGATGGCAGCCAGTTGAACCTTGATGGTGGAAGCACTAGAGCCTAACCAAAAAAGATCTGCCAAAAAATCCAGTATGACTGGAACAGGGGCTGTAAATGGGTTCCGATTGCATTGAGAGGCCCAAACGCAAAAACGTTTCCACTTGCTATTGTACAGTTTCCTAGTGGAGGCCTTAAGAGAAGCTACCAGAATATTCTTAACAGGAAATGAAAGTCCAGGAGTCCTGATGATCATGGGAACTGGAGCAGCCAAGCCGTCAGCTTGAGACTGTCCAGGTTGGGCAGGGGCAAGCCCGATGGGTGAGAAATTAGATCCGGACCTGGATCTAGAGCCTATGGAGGGGCCAACAGGTGAGACCATAGGAAAGGAAACCACACCTGACACTGCCAGAAGGGAGCTATGAGAATGACTTTGCACTGCAGCTGGCAAGCTCTCTGAAGGAACTTCGGAATCAGAGGTAACGGGGGATAAGCATACGGTAGCCCGGGAGGCCAAGCCTGGACTAGAGCTTCCCTGGGGGTATCCCCCGGGGGGGGGGGGGGGAATCACAGCGAAGAATTTGCTGCACTTCGTGTTGGAAGGAGATGCGAAGAGATTGCAGCAAGGTTGACCCCAAACACGGAAGATCTTCTCTGCCACTGATTGTTTCAGGGACCACTTGTAGGGAAGGAGGATAGCCCTGCTGAGACTGTCCGCCAGAATGTTGGAGCGTCCCGGGATATGCGTTGCTACGAGAAACCGGCTGGTAGATATGGCCCACTCCCAAACTCTCATGGCCTCGTGACAAAGGGGGTAGGATCGGGTCCCTCCCTGATTGTTTATATACCAGACTACAGACATGTTGTCTGATTGAATGGCTATCGTCCCCGGAAGTAGGACCGGGTGGAAGGCTCTGAATGCTAACAAAACTGCCCTCATTTCCAGGACGTTGATGTGTAGCTTGGTTTCTGGAGGGGACCACGTGCCTTGGACCATTCTTCCCAGGGAGTGCCCCCCACCCGAGCCAGGAAGCGTCTGTGGTCACCATGGCTTGAGCCTTAGGGGCTAGAAAGCTGCGCCCCGCAAATATGTCCACAGAGTGAAGCCACCACAGGAGTGCCGTTCTGCATACCCGATTGATACGGACGTGGAAACTCATCGGACGGTCTAGCCAGGGCCACTGGACTGCCAGATTCCACTGAAGGACTCTCATGTGAAGACGTGCAAGAGGGAGTATAGAGATTGCTGCTGTCATGGAACCCAGAGCCCAGAGAACATCGGCTGCTGTGACGACCGCGTGATCCAAAATCACGGAAACATGGAGTCTGAGATTCGCCATCCTTTCCAGAGTGAGAAAAATCTTTGACTGAATCGAATCCAACCGAGCCTCGATAAAGTCTATGATCGAGATGCCTAACTTGTGAGCCAGACCAAGGTAGTAGTGTAGGGCACAATACAGGAGACGTCTGGTGGATGCAGTGAAGAGCCAGTCTAGGTATGGGAATACCTGAATGCCCTGAAGTCTCAGGTGAGCCGCTACGACCGCCATAACCTTGGTGAACACCCTGGCGGCTGTGGTGAGACCAAAGGGTACGGCTCTGAACTGAAAGTGACTGGCCCCTAGCCGGAAGTGGAGAAAACTCCTGGAGCTCCTGTGGACCTTGATGTGATAGTAAGTGTCCTGGAGGTCTAACGAGCACATCCAGTCGCATTCTCTCAAAAACGGTAGAATGGACTGTAGAGTGACCATCCGGAATTTTTGTTTCTCTACCGACAGGTTGAGGATAGACATGTCCAGAATGGGCCTGAGGTCCCCGTCTTCTTTGGCACTAAAAAGAACCTGGAGTAGATGCCTGATCCGGATTGATCAGGGGGGACTGGCTCGATGGCTCATTTTTGTAACAGCTTCGAAACCTCTAAAGCTGCAGCCTCCCTGGGGCAGGTGGGACATCTGGAAGGCGAGCTGGAGATATGGGATGTGAAATGAAGGGGATAGAATATCCTCTGGATATGATGTTTAACACCCAGCAGTCCACAGTAATGGACCCCCACGCCGCTGGATGCAAGGAAAATCTTCCCCAGACTGCCTCCAGAGTACAGCAGCCGGGCAACACCTCAGGGTTGCTGTGCGGGTCTGTCGGAAAACGGTTCCCTAGACCCGAAGTTTCTGGGACCCCTTCTGCCCCTGGGGCGGCATCGGTCTTGTCCCCCTCAGCCTCTGGGGGATGAATACTCCTGAGTGTCACGAAAAGACTGATTTCCGGAACTACATCTTCTTCTGCCCCCTTTGGTTCCTGCAATAGGACCTCTGGGGGTTAGAGAAGCGGATTCCGATGGCCGACAAAGTCTTTCCGTCCTCCTCACTCTGGGTTAGTGTGTCACGTACGGTCTTCCCAAAGAGGGATGATCCATCGAATGGGGCGTTGATGAAAGACGCCTTAAAGGGGTCCGCAAATTGACACAGCCTGATCCAGGCGTGTCGCCTCAAAGCAACGCCTGTACCTGCAGCTCTAGTGGCACCCTCTGTTAGCATGAGAAAGGAGACGCATAGAGGTATTAGTCACTGATTTCAGCGTAGTCATCTTGGCAGCAAAGGACTGCTTATCCTGCTGTGACAGATTCCAGGGGTGACTCAGTTAGCTCCAATATAAGGTCTCGCTGCAGTCGAATGACATGTGCCAAGTAATTCAGCGCACGAATAGAAAATGTCGCTGATGAGTACATGCGCTTCCCAAAATGATCCATCGACCTGGACTCCTTGTCCGGTGGATGAACAGAGGAACTCTCCTGTGCTAGTTCCTTCTTTGTGGCAGTTGCAACCACCAAAGCGTCTACCGGGGCTCCCTTGGACCATGCCTGCTTGTCCGATGGTGGAGAAAGAATTTTGTCTGGCCTTTTGGGGATAGGCTCTGCGGTGTCAGGATCCTTCCATGCCCTAGTGGTGATGAGGTCCACCAAAGGGTCAGCTGGTGGGGAGACCCAGGAAGTAGATGGGCTCGCGCCAAAGGCATCCAGTAATACGGACTCATCTGCAGAGGGTTTGGGAGCTGACCAACCTCCTCTTTGGCGGAGGATCTCCATAATGTCTCCAAACGAGACATCCTCGGGAGGTGATCTGGGGAACCCTCTCCTTCATCCAAGTCCGTATCAGTGGTAATGGACTCAGGGGAGTCCAAGTGCCTCCTCTTGCACTTAGGCTTACGAGGTTCCTCTCCAGTGTGACTCTCTTGAGAGGATTCGTAAGCCTCCAGGGGTTCCCTGAGGGGAACGGCCTGGGGCTGCCTTGGCACGGGCTGTCCCTGAGACAGGGCAATGGGAGCAGAATCCAAAATCAGGGTGGTCTGGGCCGGATGCGAGGATGTGAGCTGTGGTATCAACCCCTGGGAGAGGACCCTTTCTACTGCCCCGAATGCTGATGGACAGCATGCCTCCCTAGAACGTAAGGAAGAGATGATCCCCGGCACCGAAGCTGGAACCGGAGCAGACTGTGGGGTAGTCCGGGTGCAGAGGGTGGGATCCGAAAGAACGAGATCCCGACTCTCTGGTCCGACTCCCCAACTATGGCTCTGAGAGTCCCTTGGATCAGAGATCGGATCAGAGGAACTCAAGGTGACGGCTGGCATCGAGGAAACAAAAACCATCGGCTCGGACCCGAAAACCCCAAAGCATCTGGTCGGATCGGAGAAGGAGCAATACGGTGGAATATAGTAGCAGAAGGAGAACCCTCACCAATGGGAGAGGGTCCTGGTAAGACCCCCATCTGCATTTGGTTCTGGATGAACCTCATCAGCCTGTCCATATCAAGTTCGGATACACTCCGAGTCGATCTGGAGGAAGTGACCGACTTGGGTCTGGGTCGGATCAGAGGGGAGTGCCTCGGCTCCAGCGAGAAACAGGGAGAGCGAAGCTGAGGAGAACGAGACCTAGATATCTTAGCAGCGGGACTGGAAAAAGACTCCCTGTCCTGAGACCTTCTCTGGGGCCTGTCTCTCTCTCTCTCCCTTTTGTCCCTACCTCTCTGGGATGACTCCGAAGAAGCAGGCGTGGCGGGAGGTTGAGTCCCTGCTTGCACTGAGTCACTGGCTGGAGAGGAAACTGAGGCAGACTCCAGGGCAGAAGCAGGTAGCAAGCCTTTGGCCACAAGCTTAGCCCGACGATCCTTCAACGCCCTTGGGTTAAACCCTGAACAAATGTCACAGGATACAGACAGATGGGCGACCCCTAAACATAGAACACACAGTGTGTGGCCATCGGCTGGAGAAAGCTTATGTCCACACTCTGTGGACTTTTTGAAGAGAACCTTAGTCTGTTCAGCCATAACAATGACAGAAAAAAGCCCTAAATGGACCACACACACACACTAAACTGGGATGGGCCTAGGCGGGAACCAGAACACAAAACTACCACTAGAGAATACAAACTAAAAACTTTTTTTTTTTTTTTTTTGATATAACACTACAACCAAACACGATGTAAGGGAGGAAAAAGGGAAGGAATTCACACTCGACAAATAGCAAAAAGTACCAAAAACCTTACCACCTAGCTAAGAGCTCAAAGACTATGATGCTGACTCATACAGCGGCAAACGAGATCTGGGGCTAGATAGGAGAAAGTCAGATAATACAGGCAGGGGAGGAGCTTGGAGCTGATGCTTGAAAAGTTTTTGCCGGCTCTGATCCGAATCGGATCCGTATACCCATATGTGCAGAATGAATGAAGTCAACTACTTCAGATCTATCATTGCTATTTATCTTTTTTATCCTCTTCTATCACTATTGCAGCTCCTCTTGCAATTAATTTAAATACTCCTCTCTTCCTTTGCCCTGGGTATTCTGCTGAATAACTCCAAAATTAAGCTAGAAACCAGGTCCCAGAGACCACCAGTAAAAACCACAGGAATCTTTATTGTATAACAAACAATTTCTATGCGCTTTTGTTGACATGACTTCATCAGAATACAAAAAAAATAATGCAATACTTACATTTAAATGCCTCCTCTCCTAGTCACATGATTAATCAAGACCAATTAAAGCCCCAGTTATAAAGTCATTTGCATCAGGCATAAGTTCACAAAATACGTTGAGACATACACTTAAAGACTTCATATAACACAGAAAAATGTTACAAATCATATGAATGTAACCTTAAAACACTAACCAGTGATAGTCCACCATTCAAATGTGGTGATGTTTGAGCATTTAATTTAATTTGCCATTTAAGTTCACACAGTTCAAATAAATCATCCTGAGGTCCCTCTCTACTATTCTTTGTGACAGTTATCTAAACCAAAAAAATAAAAACTTGTAAGAAATGTCAATAAAAGTCTAAACAAAGCATTAGAATCCTTTTGCTTTTTTACCTCTAAAAATGTTCATATATTCTATCACAAAGTTTTCTTTTTTTTCCTACATAAAAACTGTCACACTCTTGAGATCTGACTAAGTAAACTATGTAAGAAGTGTTGCAATTGCAATGAAAATCAGAGAAAATGTTCAACCCATTAATCATCACAAAGTCTTTCTCTAGTATATGTTTGCATTGGGTGCAAAAACCACACTTAAATGTGCCCCTCTTTTTGTTAATGCCCCCCTTACTTTCTCTATTCTGACCTTCAAGGTATTGTTTTCATGATTTACCTTTCCTAAATACTATTCTAGGTCCTGCTCCTACTGTTTCTCAAGCATTTTCAATTCATTCAATTCAATTGTAGTCATTCAATACAAGTGAAACCTGGTTAGCTAATAAATGCTTGCTCTTAAACCCTAACAAAACTAAATTACTACTTTTCACCCCTACCAGTTGATCTCCATATCATCCAACAATGGCACCTCTATTCTCCCAGACATCAGCACTAAGCTATTAGGGGTTATAGTTGACAATCTCAAATTTGACTTGCATGTAAATAAAACCATCAAAGCTGTTAACCAAAAGCTCAGCTCACTATACAGAAATAAACCTTTTCTAACCCCACTAGCCCATACTATATATAGCCCGCTCTCATCTACTCTCTAGCCTGCTATATACTTCCCATATACTCTCCAACTTGAATAATACTGCAATGAATCACCTGTAGTTATAACCATATAGCTAGATTTGCTACCAACTCTACATACAGGACCCATCATTGCCAAAACCTTGAGCTCCTAGGGTGGCTAGAGTTCCTTAACCTACTTCGGTTCAACCAGCTCATAGCTGCGCACAAAATTCTCACACACACAGAAAAAATACCTGCTCTTAGAAACATAATAAAACCATACTGTCACCCCAGGCCACTCCGCTCAGCTAACAAACTAATGGTGCAAACACAAAGACCTAGTAATTGGGTTGGAGACTCACTATTTACCAACTTTGTTGGCAAAACCTGGAACTAACTCCCCCATCAACCTTACACTTGAATCCTCTCTCAATCTCTCTCTCTCTCTCTCTATATATATATATATATATATATATATATATATATATATAAAAAAAAAAAAAAGACCTTAAACAATATTTTAAAAACCACTGGCTCTGCCCCTGCACTAACCCAGATTAATCTCCATAGACACCCTGTCAATTATACTCTCTTAACTAATGCCCATTTGTGCCAATATCTGTAGAATACTACATAATATTTAACTATATAGAAAAATGCTATACTGCAAACTGTATATCCCATAGGGCTGCTTTATGCATCTACTGTTTACCCTAGTGCCATAATTAATGAAAAACTGTTAAATTCATATGTTTTTTCTCCTATGTGAAGATAATTCCTACTCTGTCTTCGTTATCGGACTCTTGAATAATGTATCACCTCTATAATTGCTGCTGCTCTTATAATCTGCTATGCTTATTACTGTTATTGCTTGTATCTGTGATTTGGAACTTCTCTCCCTGGGCCTCCACTGAAAATGGACATGTATCCAAGTCGGACTATCCCAGTTAACAAATGTAAAATAAAAAAATAAAAATAAATTTTTATAACAACTGAAAAATTTCCAATCATCTTTTAAAAATTTCAGAATGCTGTTACTATCAGTCATGTATGTGGTGACAAAAATTGTGTCTCCCTATTAAATTTGAATGGCTCCTGGGCTCTAATTATATGTACATATAACCTATGGTTTCTTTTCTGTAACTTAATCACAAATAGTCACAACTAGCTCAGCTGGATAACCTCTAGCTGTAAACATTGTAGTCAGTTTTTGACTCCCTACCTTGAACTGTTCATCCTCTGATACCATACATGCTAAACGCACAAATTGCCCTTTCACTATTCCCTTTTTTTTTTTTTTTTAGTTTTTCAGGATGACAACTCATGTACAAATTACAGTAAGTACATTTCCTGAAAATGTTACTTATGATTCTCTGTTGGGCAACATCCTTAGTGATTTCAATATCCAGGTAGTGTATGTGTGATGAATCATAAATCTAGGCAAATATCAAAAAACTAGATGTTGAATTCAAGTACTCAACAAACATTTGTAACTCACTTAAGCCTGCTTCCCAGGCAGCAAAAATGCCTTCCAGGAAATGGACATAAAGGGACGAGGATGGTTCCTGGAACTTTTGAAAAATGTGTTCTTGTTCCCAATGTAACATACCGATGTTCGCAAATATAGGGCCACGTTAGGCCCCCCCATAGTAACACCCTTTTTTTGTAGGAAGTACTGACCTTCCAAGAACACACAGTTATTTTTAGTACCATTTCTATTAAAGTACAAAGGGTGCTGATGTCATTGTTACTGAACCCTGAAAAGTCTACCAGGAATTCATGAAAAAGCTGGTCAGCCTTCCATATGGGGAATCACATTAAACAAATTCTGAAAGTCAACAATTAAAAATAGGGCATCATCCTTGACTTTAAGTTTATCGAGAAAAGTCCCAGAAGTCGTGACAAAGATGTTCAAAGGACTTTAATCTGTTTTTTAGCTTGACATCTATGAACTTGGCTCAAATGGATATAAAAAAACTGTATAAAAGTTCAACCTGCAAACATGTATACATGTAACACAAAAGCTTTAACTAGACATTTAAATAAAAAAGCTGTTATAAATAAAATGTGGGAATAATAGCTTTTTAATACAATTTAATACAATGTTGCTTTCTATAATGTCTTTGAATGTCAATGGTCTCACAGATAAATACAAATAAAGAGTAGTGAACTATATTAAAATGTAGAGTGTAAATAGCTATGCTATAGGAGACGCACTTGGAAATAACTGAACATGTGAATTTGATAAAGAAAGGCTTTCAGGATGGTTATTCAGTGGAATACCTGGGACAAAGGAGAATGGAGTACTTACATTAATTGCAAGGGGAGCTCCAATAGTGATAGAAGAGGATAAAAAATATAAGAATAGTAGATTTGTAGTACTAAGGGGCTACTGGCAAGGGAGGAGGATTATACTGGCATGTATTTACATTCCACCTAAAACTGCTATAATGGAGCTTAAATTAATTCTGGGAGAAATAATCAGCTTTCAGCAAGGAACATTATTTATAGGTGGAGACTGAAATTTGATTTTCAGCAGTGAAGATGTGTCTGGGGGGACCAGAAAGGAAAGTGCAACAAAGGAGGGTAGACTTTTGAATGAAAACCTTTGGTATGGAAGATATAAATTTAATAATAGGAGTTGACTGAATTTACATACTATTCCTCAAGATACAAAAAACTGGACTAGGCTAGACAGAATTTACATTTCACTGGACCATGCACATTTAATTGAAGGTCTTGATATGCACCCAATAACTATTTTAGATCATGTGCCAATATTATCCAAAATAAAAACACAGGGCAAAGAAATAAAAATGAGAAACTGGAGCACTCCCAACTATCTGTTGAAAAAGGAGGATTTTAAGGAATGAGTAGTGGAAATTATTCAGAAGCTATTAGAGAACATAGAAATTTCTTATTATAGGATCATAGGAAGTTGCTAGGCTAATTGCCGTAGGGGTCCTTACAAACCTAGTCAACTTATACACTTATTTCCATAAGCAGCACCTATTGCTCCTTCTGAAAATATAGCTAGGGAAAAATACAGGGGAATTTAAAAATAGGGTGGAAAAAAAAAGAAAGGGAGATACGGTTAAGAAGTAACAAGAATTATTTAGAGGGACTGACAAATGTTGAAGTATTGCAGAATATGGGGAAATCTCAAAGAACAAAAGAGAAGCCACTGGAGAATGCTAAACAGAAAAATAAGGGATTACCTCAACAATATGCACGAGTTTACAAAGATTACTATTAAGCAACTGTTTTTTGATAACTCTAGAGCACAAAAATTTTTAGCACAATGGACTCAGGCAACAGAAAGTAGAAAGGGTTGTCAGCAAGCTTAGGGAGCCTATAAGGAGGAGGGTAACAAGAGCTCCTGTAGAGGTATTTGAAATATTTTGGAAAGTCTATGAAAGTCTGTATAAAGCAGAGAAATATGGGCATCAAGAAAAGGTACAAATGGAAATGTTTATGTAAGAATTAAATGTGTCATGATTAGAGGTAGACTAGGTTCAATCACTAACAGGACAGGAAGAGATGAGATAAAATGGTGATGTATAACCAGTCTACAGGAAAATCCCCAGGAATCGATGGTATTCCTGTGGAAATTTGGAAGCTAGGAGGGAAAAAAAAACGAGAAAGATCTGGAAGGTTTTAACAGTATTTTAAGAGAAGTACCAACATCCTGTAATACCTAAAGAGGGTAAAGATCCATCAGATTCAGATTCATACAGGCCTATTTCAATACTAAACCATGATTATAAAGTGTTTGTGTCTATGATGGTTAAAAGAATGGCAAAAGTGATTGCAAAATCAATAGCTATAGATTAACATGGTTTTGTGGAGGGGAGGCAAACAGCTGATAACATTAACAGAACATTCATGACCCAGAGGGAAGCAGAATGTAAGAAAATACCACTGCTGTTGGTTGGTCTTGATGCAGAGAAAGCATTTGCCAGAGTAAGCTGGGACTTTATGAGCAGGGCAATGGAAGCATCTGTATTCCCTTACAAAATAAGGTTGACTAGGAGGACATATGAGGGATCAAACGTGAAAATTAAAGTCAGTGGGGTAGTCTCTGATAATTTCTGCTTGAGCAGAGGAAGCAGACGGGGGTGTCCTCTTTCTCCTTTCTTATTTGCATTATATTTAGAACCACTGGCAAAAAAATAAGGGACTCGGAAATTCAAGGATATAGTAGGTATGATAGTCAAGAAAAGTTTTTTCTATTTGCAGATATTATTTAATACCGGACAAAACCAGAAAAGACATTACAGTGTTGTGAAATGTATTTTAACAAAAAATATCACATACGACACAGGCAATCTTACATTTATATAAATGAAAAACAAACATTGCCACCACTATAGTTGCAATTATGCATCACAGATTTATTTATTTATTGACATTTGTTAACCAGGTCTGTCCAGCTGGGCTTAAGGCCCATTTTCAGTGGAGACCAGAGGAGAAAAGTTCCAACACAACAAATCAGAGAAATTTAAACTTTAGAATCAAAAATGTAATAGAAGTCTGATATATAAAAGTTAAAAAAATAGAATAGCAATGCATGTACTTTAGAATCAAAAATGTAACAGAAGTCTGTTATACAAGAAAGTTAAAAAATAGAATAGGAATGCATGCACACAATTTTTTTACAGTGAAACACATATTTACATATATACAAGAAGAATTTTGACCAACATTATTGATTTGGTATCCCTTAGTTCGAATCCAAAATAATGGAGTACTTAGATGAGAGCAAAGGGAGTGAGAGAGGTATAATAGAGGGGCACTAGGTTGGGGCTTCACAAGGGCAAGTTTTGAAGTTAATCAGATGAAGTTTGAGTAGTTTTTCTTTAAAGTGAGATGGGTGGATGATTGAACATACATCTATTGGAAGTTTGTTCCAAGCTTGGGCAACAGAGTGTTTATATAGCAGTTTGCCTGCAGTTTTTTTAGGTTGGTAAATGTGCAGTAATTGCTGGTTAGAGGTGCGGAGAGTCCGAGGTGGAGTACAGATACAGACTAAGGAAGAGACACAGCAGTACAAGATGAAGGGTTATAAAGAATAAAGTGTAGCATCTGAAGTTCAGATAGTAGTAGAAGTTGGGGGAATTCAAGCCACTGGAGTAAGTTTATTTCATAGATTAGTACTAGGCTAACTGCCCTTTTGGGTCATTTGAAGCCTAGCCAGTTACCCCATGTGAGAATCAAACCCTGCACCTTGTGTCTTTAAGGTAAGCACCTTAACCATTATGTCATCCTCCCACGGCAGTGATGTGAATTCTAAGGAGAGTTTGTGACAAACCTAGCCACCTTATGGTAGGTTTGTTGGAGTTTGTTCAAGGTTGTGGTTTAAATGTTAGTGAGCACTGGAGCAGCATATAGCAGGGAAGGGAGGAGAAGGGCATGTGGAAGACAGAGTCTAGCATTTGTGGTGAGAAATTTTTTATTGCGGTACAGTAAACCAAGTTTCTGGTGTGTCATTTTTATACATTGGAGTATGTGAAGATTGAATTTAAGTTCATCATCAATGATGACTCCAAGGAGTTTTGTGAGAGTTTCGGGTTAGACTATAGTCTTGTTAGAGGATGTAATAGCAAAGGCAGATTTGTGGTGAGTGACAGACCGGGGAAGAAAAAGTAAGAGTTTGGTCTTTCTGGGACTGAGGACAAGTAGATTACTGGACAGCCACAGTTCTGTGGACAGACATGCATGTTGAGTTAGTGTGGAGTTCAGAGATATTGTCAGAAGTGGAGATGAGGGTTGAGTCATTAGCATATTGGATGAGGGAGGATTCTTTCCAAGATGTGTAGAGATCATTGGTAAAGATGTTGAACAGGAGGGAAACCAGGATAGACCCTTGTGGTACACCGGTAAGGACAGGTAAAAATGGAGAAGTGGAAGAAAGCCATTTGACAGATTGCTGCATGCAGGATAAGTAACTGGAGAACCAGGTAAGGGAGGAAGAAGACATATTTAGATTTGCAGGTTTATATAGCAGTAGGGGATAGGAGACTGCGTCAAAGGCTTTGGAAACGTCAAGGAAGAGACAAGATATGAGTTTGCTGCTATCTAGGGCCTCGGCAATGATATGTGTGAAGGATAAGAGGGCTGTGGTTGTGCTATGGTTAGGATGGAAACCATGCTGAGTGAGAAGGCTGTGCTGGAGGAGGTGGTTAAGAAGCTGAGTGTAGACATTTTTAAAGGATCGAAGAGAGGGGGGATAGGATGGATATGGGGCAGTAGTTAGACGGGTCTGTACAGTTTCCACCTTTATGCAGGGGAATAGTAAAGAAAGATTGCCATAGGGTAGGGACAGTGGATTCCTGAATTGATCTGATTAGGATAGGATGCCATTCAAACAACCTTAGTTGCAACCATTATACATCACTTATAATCTCACCAGTCATTGTTAATTAAACATTATACAGCTCATTCAAATCCTGCCTTCTTTTAAACCTTGTTCCTTCTCTGCATGTTTTATCCACAATTCCTATTTTCCCTATGTACTGTGCTACTTCCCTTTTCTAAAAATCCCAATTCCAGTTGTTTTTATCTCTGTTACTATATTCACTACTTCTAGTAAAGTTGGTTCAGACTTAGATTTCCATTTTCTAGTAATTGCTTTTTTAGCAGCCAATAATTAGACTCAGCAAGACTTTACTATGTGCAGGCAATTCCAATTCTGTATCATAGCTCAAAAAAAATGTCTCCAGTCAATCCAATCTGCTTACGCAGCATCCGCAACAGAGTGGTCCGCAGGGAATCTTTAAAGTCTGACAACTCATTACACTCCCCAAAAATATGTTCCCAATCGCCTCTTTCTACTCCGGCACACCTCCAATATTTGCTATCCACCTGAGAAGAAATTCTTTGGCGTCTACTTGGGGGTATGAAAATAGCTATGTAAACACTTCCACACAAAGATCCTAAATCTTCTAAACTTTGTTGCATAGTTGGTAGATATACATATATCCCCCCCATTGCCTCTGTTAATTGCTTATTTAGTCTCTCTTCCCAATCCTTTCTAATTTCCTCAGATTCTTATAGTTACCATGTAATATTTTATATTCTCTATTAATTATTATTTTTTAATGGTAGCTTCTGTTACGGATTATATTAAAAACTCTACCAGTGTTGGCCTTTAAGACCCCCTTATTTCCTTCTCTTTGCCTATACTCTGATCACGTAGTTGATAGGGAAGGCAATCTCTTACCTGCAGTCCAAATAAATTCTTGGCATCTTCCCATTCTATTACCCTTCCCTTTCTAGTTATATGCTCCCAATACCGTAGTCCCTTTGCCAGTTTTCTCCAATAAACTCCAGCCTCCTCTTGCCTATTTCCTGTACCCTTAACTGCAGTCATCCCTGTCAGCAGAAAGTACAGTTGTGTACACTTACCATAAATGTAGATGTTAGAGTGTATTCATTGTTGCAGTCATTACATTTGGGTAATCTGTGACAAGTTGCCCTCAATCAGCCTGATTAACAAAGTCTTGGGTCATACGTCGGTTGCTGTCCCTTCTTCCATGACGTCAGGTCGTCAGGGGTATAAAACATGCAGCTGACGCCATTACATCAGTTTTTCTTGCCCCAGATGTCAGGTGCCCCCCAAATGGGGAGCAAATAAAATTAAACACACAAAACACACACACAATATACCTCCAATCCCAAAAGCAAATATACCACAAGGACTTTTAAGCATAGTGAAAGAAAGTAGAGATATAGCCAGAGAGAAATAGGGGACTGGAGGGAGGGTAACCAGGACTGCAACAGTGAATACACTCGAACATCTACATTTATGGTAAGTGTACACAACTCTATTATGTTCTTCATGTTTCACTGTTGCAGTCATTACATTTGGGTAGATTCCCAAAGCTATGGTTGGATGGAGGGAATTATACAGCATTAGGCCCAGCTATAATGCCCTGCAGGACAGCAGTGGCAAAGCCAGCTCTGGATTTAGAAAAAAGTGGTAAATGGTAATGTTTGGTGAACGTATGAATTGAGCTCCAGGTAGCAGCTTCTAGAATGTCCCTGGTAGGAACACCTCTGAGAAAGGCTGTTGAAGTAGATGCAACCCTGGTGGAATGGGATCTGATCCCCTGGGGGATAGTTTTTCCATGGTGCATATAGCAGAAATGAATACAATGGCTTATCCATTTGGAAATGGTTTGCTTTGAAATGGCCTTTCCCTCTGCCCCTGCAGCAAATGCCACCAGCAGCAGTTCAGAATTTCTTTGAGATTTTGTCCTATTTAAGTAAAATCTAAATTGTTTGTGTACATCCAATGAATGCAGAATCTGCTCCCCCTTGTTCTGTGGATTGGGAAAGAATGTTGGCAAATGAATGGTCTGATTAATAGCCACAATGGAAACCACCTTAGGCATGAAGGATGGATTGGTCCTGAGAAATACCCTGTCTGCATGAAAAATGATGAAAGGCTACACTGCCATAAGAGCCTGTAATTCGGAATTCCTTCTAGCTGAAGTGACTGCTAAAAGGAAAGCTGTTTTCCAGAAGAGAAATTTCAAGTCTGCAGTAGAAGCTGGCTCAATAGGAGGGACAGTGAGCTTCTCCAATACAAAACTGAGGTCCCAGGCAGGGGTTGGAGCTCTCCTTGGTGGTCTTAAGTTTTTGGCCCCTCTGAGATACTGCTTTAGCAGAGGATGAGAGAAGAGGGGAGGTTCTGTGTTGTAATGAGCTGAAATGGCTGAGGCATGGATTTTTATGGAAGAAAAGGACAGGCTGTTGTGAAGCATCTCAGTTAAGTATTGCAAAATCTGAAGAATGTTGGGCACTGCTGTGCTTATCCCTTGAGATTGATTCCAGGCAAAGAATAGTTTCCATTTGTCAGCATAAGATTTTCTAGTACTAGGTTTTCTCGCCTCCAAAATGACATCCATCACAAGTTTGCTGAGGGATACCAAGGGTGAATTTAGGTGATTAGCCACGCTGCAAGATTCAAAGTTTGGAGCTGAGTGTGCAGAATTTCATTGTTCTGCTGAGACGGTAAGTAAGGTGTCCGAGGCAGGTGCCACGGTGGAAGGTGTTACACATTGCGCAGGAGTGGGTACCAGTGTTGGCGAGGCCAGTCTGGAGCAATCAAAATCATTTTTGGTTTGTCCTAGTTGACTTTTAGTAGAACTTTGGAGAGCAGAGGCAGAGGGGGAAAGGCATAGACTGATAGGTTTTCCCAGCTGAAGGATAGAGCATCCACTTTTCAGGCTTTTTTGTGATGAGTTTTTGTGCAAAATTTGTCCCACTGATAGTTCTGGGATGAGGCAAAAAGATCCGTGGATGGGCTCCCCCATTTGCATGTCAACATGTTAAAAATCTGTGGTTCCAGTTTCCATTTGTGTGGGTCCATGAGATTTCTGCTTAGTTCGTCTGCCAGAGTATTCAGCTTTCCTGGCAGGAAGTGAGCTTGTAGTTGTACCTGATAGGTCAAGGCTGTGTTCCACAATGCCATGGCTGGTCTGCAAAGGGGGTAGGAGTGTGTACCCCCCTGCTTATGTACCACATAACCGTGGTGTTGTCTGTCTTTTATCATTAATTGTCCTGGATGAAGACAGTCCTTGAAGGCTGTCGGTGCATTCTGTACAGCTAGCATTTATTTTTTATTTATATGAAGGTGCATTTGATTTGGGCTCCATTTGCCTTGAATGCACTTCCATGCTATATGTACCCCCTAGAATAGTCTGATGCGTCTGTAGTTAGGGTTTGGGCGGCAGGGGATGGTGTGAATGGCAGTCCTTTGTTTTGGTGGCAGGCCTCTTCCCACCATAGGAACTCTAGTTGCAGGCAAGGTATGATAGGAATAATTGTTTCCAGGCTGTGACAATGTTGACTCCATAGACTTTTTAAGTACCACTGAAGTTTCCTCATATGCAGTCGTGCATACGGAATTAGAAGAATGCAGGAGGCCATGAACCCCAAGGCATGCAGTATTTGTCTTGCAGAAAGCAGAGTTTTTGTGGCCACCTGTTTGAAGTAAGTCACCAAATTAATTTGCTTCTCTGGCATAAGGAAAGCCATCTGGGCAGGTGTATTCAAGCTTGCACCCAGGAATGTAATTTTTTGAGAAGGTTACCAGTTGTGATTTCTTTTCATTTATAGTGTACCCTAGACAAGTTAGAACCCTTTTTACAAACGCCAGATGGTTTAGAAGAGAGTCCTTGCTTTCTGCCTGAATTAGACAATCATCTAGGTATGTATATATTTGAATATTTCTTTCCTGCAAAATGCAATTACTGGAGCCAGGCACTTTGTAAAGACCCTGGGGTCAGTTGATAAGCCAAAGGGCAGTGCAGAGAACTGGCAATGCAAGAAGCCTGCTTTGAAGCGGAGGTATCTTCTGCAAGATTCCCTGAATGGGATATGCAGGTAAGCCTCTTAAATCTAGAGTTGCCAACCAGGCATCTTTGCCTAGCATAGGAAGTAACTGGTGAAGTGTCAGCATCTTGAACTTTGGGATGTCCAAAAAGGTGTTTAGAGTACATAAGTCCAGGGTTGGATGCCAAGATTTGTCTTTTCTGGGTACCAGGCAAAGTCTTGAAATAGAAACCTTGTCCCTTTTTCTCTTTCGGTACTAGCTAAATAGCCCCTATGCTCATGAGGGAAAGTACTTGTTTCTGGGCCTCTGCCCACTGATTTGGGGGCAGGTCTGGACATCCGTTTGGAATTGGCGACGTCTAGAAATGAAATCTGTATCCCTGGGATACTATATTTAAAACCCATTTGTCCTGGGTTATAAGTTGCCAGTTTTTTGCATGAAGAGCCAGTTTTACCCCCAAAGGGGCGGCTAAAAGGTAAGTGCTTGGTAAGTGTAAAGGGAAGTCATTGAAACTGCTTACCATAGGGAGGTGTCTTGTTTCCAGATTTGGAAGAGGAAGCACCCCATTGTTTTGTTCTGAAAGTCCCTTGGGACTGAACCCTGGTGCCTTTGGAATGTCTGGGTTTGACTCGAGTGGCTCTCGAAGGAACTGGAAAGGACCAGTTCTTAGTAGGCCAGTGCCTACTAAATCTGGGTGGCTGTACTTGTAAGAAATCTTTCACAGTTTGCATAGATTTAGCTTTATCTTCCATCTTTTTTTAGAACGTCTTCAGCCTTATTACCAAAGAGACGGTCCTGTTGTAAAGGAGCATCTAACAATTTTGCTTTAACATGATCAGGCAGATTTTGCTCTTTGAGCCAAGCATGCCTTTTTAGCACAGACCCAGTTACAGCAGCCCTGCAAGAGGCCTCCAAAGAATCAAAACCACATTGCAAAGTATATTTTCCAACTTGTTCTGCTGAGTATAATAAATTCTGTAAATCTTTATTTTCCACACAGTCAGAAATCAACAATTTTCTGTTTAAGCAGTCCAGTGATATGCTGCTGACATTTTAGCATATGAAATTGACAGTTTAAAGCTCCGATTGCAGAAGTGTAAACCTTCTTACCCCATCTATCCAGCGCCCTGGAATCTCTATCAGAAGGGGTAAGAATTTTAGCAGTAGAAGCCTTAATGCCCTTGGGACCTTGAGAAATGGTTTCAGGATCTGGAACAGGAGTTTTGAAAAATAATTTGTGGGAGTCATCTGGCTTACAAGGAGCTGGAGGCAGAGAATCAGGAGCCATACTAGATTCTGAAAAAAACATCAACAATGTCTAAAACAGGAGGCATAGCCAAAGACCTATGCTGAGAAAGAAGAAAATCCCTAAGTCTCTTTTTAGATTCAGAAAAATCCTGACTTTTCCAGTGGAATTGTTCCCTTAAGGTATGTAAAGTTTCCCCAAAAGGAAAATCCTCAGGGGGAGAAGCAGAAGGAATGGAATCTTCTGCATTAGAGTCCTCATAAGTAGGTATAGACAATTCCTGTTCATTAGAAGAGTCAGAAGAAATAGAATCCTGTTCGAAGATTCACAATCAATGTCTTGCCTAGGCCTCTTAGAAGGGGGGGGGGGTTGGCTACTCCTGCTCAGAGTAATTAAATCTTCAGCCATTATGATCATTTGTTTTTTAGGCATAGGGGCCTGCACATGTGGCCCAGGCGTCGGTTTTTTAGGCATAGTTCAAGAATTTGGCCTTAGTTTTGAAGATGGCGTCGGTCTAATATACAAATCTGTAGGCCTGAAAACACCCTCAGAAGCCAGTGCCTGCACAGCGGCTCCGGACCCATCCAAGGTAGACATATCCACAGGTTCCATAATTGAAGCATCTCGTGGCATACTGGACTCCGAATGGGTCTCAGGAGAGGCCTGCGAATGAGAAGTAGCGGGTATCAGGGGCTGCAAAAGCACCTCACTGAGTACCGGCGAACTGGCGACTGGCTTAGAAGCATCGTCGGCAGTTTTGGACCTCAACGGCCTGTCTCTTTTTCTTTGCATTTTTTAGGTATTCCAGTAGTTGGATTGCTAACCGACAACATTTGTGGATAATTAAAGCGTGAGCCAAAATATTTAGAAGCAAAAATGTACTGATGTTTGATAGTGCGTTGATTAAATAAAGCACAAAACCGACAGCAAGGTACGTTGTGGTCAGGGCCTAGGCAAGGAATACAGTACAAATGAAAACCCTTATGAGGTATTTGCTTCCCACAAGTAATGTAATTATTAACTTTTACTGACATTGGTAAGGAGCAGGAAAAAGTTTCCCCAATGGGGTACTTAGCTTTTTAGTTGAAAACTTCGGATCTGAAACTTAAAAATGAAAATTTCAGGAGTCGGCCGACCGGCACTTGCGAACTGCTTCTGCTTCAAGCACCACCGGGCAAGAAAAACTGATGTAATGACATTGGCTGCATGTTTTATACCCCCTGATGTCATGGAAGAAGGGACAGCAACCGACGCAGGACCCAAGACTTTGTTAATCAGGCCGACTGAGGGCAACCTGCCAGCAGATTATCCAAATGCAATGACTGCAACAGTGAAACACGAAGAACATTCACTTTTCTTCATTCCTGTGCTGGTTTATTTCTTAAACAACCCCGTTATTTTATGAATGTAATATTCTTTATGATAGTCATTCTCCTTAGGAGTCTGCATCCAAAATCCCAGTCTCCCCTTGTTTCTCGAGCTACCCTGTATCATTATCATCCCTTTCCACCTTGAATCATAGTTTTCTGCTTGTGCTATGTATAAGAGCCTTAACTGCGTTGCTCTAAAATACCCCATGAAATTGGGTAATCCTAGTCCGCCTTGTTCTATTGGACGAAACAGCTTATCCCACTTGACCCTTGCCATCTTCCCCTCCCAGATAAAATCCTTCAGTTAATTTTTAATTGCCATCCACAGCTTCTCCTCTGGTTGATGAAAATATGCCTGACCTGTGTACACAAAGGGACTAAAAATATTTTAATTGCTTGTATCTTACTATCCATATCCAAATAAAG
Source organism: Protopterus annectens (assembly GCF_019279795.1). NCBI lineage: Eukaryota > Metazoa > Chordata > Ceratodontiformes > Protopteridae > Protopterus > Protopterus annectens. The sequence continues at coordinate 514,813,732 of NC_056745.1, forward strand.
CATCCAGTTTCTCAATGTTTTTTATTATCTTCTGTTTAGTCTCTTCCCACATATCTTAGCTTCCACAACAAAATAATGTATAATCCATACTCCTAAATACTTCATTTTGTCCTTGTTCCCAAATATCCCACTCTCAAAAGGTGATCTCTCAATTCCTCAGTCAGCTAGTCTTTGTACTGTGGAGTGTGTCAGATCTCCATTCTAGCTCTTTTGCTTATAGTACACATTCTGCCTTTGGGGCTGGTTATGTAAAATAGACAAATATCACTGCTATGCAAATCACATCTAGCTGTGCCTCTCGTTTTTTCAAGGTCAGATGTCCAATTTTACTATCTTAGATTACTGAATTCCTTCTTCAGTTGGATGAGAAATAGTTGACTTAATATTAATCCTAAAAACTTGAAAGTTGTGCTGGTTCATGTCATCATTCAACCTCTGTAGACTCATCACCTTCTTTGGAAATAAAGCTTTCATCTAAGTTTACACATATGGGTGTAGTACTTGACAATAAGAAAAGAGCGGATGTCAGCACTCATCATTCACAATCTGAAGAGCATTACTTTGATCAAAAAGTACAGTTGTGTACACTTACCATAAATATAGATGTTCGAGTGTATTCATCGTTGCAGTCATTACATTTGGGTTATCTACCTGCAGGTAGCCCTCAGCCGGTCTGATTATCGAAGTCTTGGGTCCTGCTTCAGATGCGGTCTCTTCTTCCATGATGTCAGGTAGTCAGGGGTATAAAGCATGCAGCCAACGCCATTACATCAGTTTTTCTTGCCCCAGATGTCAGGTGCCCCCATAATGGGAAGCAATTGTATACAAGGTTACACCTCCAACAAAAAGCAAATACACCAGAAAGCTTACATACAGTAAACAAGAAGAAAGGTATAGCCAGTAGAAGTCAGGGGGCTGGAGGGAGGGTAACCAAGACTGCAACAGTGAATACACTCAAACATCTACACAACTGTACTATGTTCTTCGTGTTTCACTGTTGCAGTCATTACATTTGGGTACATTCCCAAAGCTAAAGAAGGGAGGAGGCCGTTAGAGAGCATTAGGACCAGCTATTAAGCCCTGGAAGACTGCAGTGACAAAACCAGCTCTGGATTTAGAAAAAAAAGGCAAGTGGTAATGCTTGGTGAAGGTATGTACAGAGCTCCAGGTAGCAGCTTCTAGGATGTCCCTGGTAGGAACACCTCTGAGAAAAGCTGTTGAAGTAGATGCAGCCCTGGTGGAATGTGATCTTATCCCCTCTGGGGTAGGTTTTCCATGGTGCTTATAGCAGAAATGAATGCAATGGCCTATCCACTTAGAAATGGTTTGCTTTGAAATGGCCTTCCCCTCTGTCCCTGCAGCAAAGGCAACTAGCAGCTGTTCAGTTTTTCTGACAGGCTTAGTCCTGTCCAAATAAAATCTAAGATGTCTGTGCACGACCAAAGAGTGCATTACTCATTCTCCTTTGTTCTGTGGATTAGAAAAGAAGGTTGGTAAATGAATGGACTAATTAAGGGTCACATTGGATACCACCTTGGGCATAAAGGAAGGATTGGTCCTGAGGACACCCTGTCTGCATGGAAGATGATGAAGGGCTCCACTGTCATGATGACCTGTAATTCAGACACTCTTTTTGCTGAAGTGATGGCTAGAAGGAAGGCTGTTTTCCTAGAAAGGAATTTCAACTCTGCAGTTGCAGCTGGCTCAAAAGGAGGTAGAGTGAGCTTTTCCAATATAAAGTTAAGGTCCCAGGCTGGAGTAGGGGCTCTCCTGGGTGGTCTTAAATTTTTGGCCCCTCTGAGGAATTGCTTCAGCAGCGGGTGAGAGAAGGGGGAGGCTCAGTATTATACTGTGCTGAAATGGCTGAGGCATGAATTTTAATAGACGAGAAGGAAAGGCCCTTGTGGAGCATCTCTGTTACGTACTGAAGAATATACGGTATGCTGGGCACTGTTGTGCCCACCCCCTGAGTCTGGCTCCAGGAAAAGTATCTTTTCCACTTTTCAGCATAGGATTTTCTAGTACTAGGCCTCCTTGCCTCCAGAATGACATTCAGCACTTGCTTATTGAGGGATGGTATTGGAGAGCTCAGGTAATTAGCCAGGCTGCAAGGCTCAGGGTTTGAAGCTGGCCTTCCTGCTGGGACAGCAGGGAATGGGTCTGAGGCAGGTGCTATGGTTCCAGCAGTGACATACTGCGCAAGAGGGGGCACCAGTGTTGGCGTGGCCAGTCTGGTGCAATGAGTATTGTCCTTGGTTTGTCCTGTTTGATCTTTAGCAGAACTTTCGAGAGGAGAGGCAGAAGGGGAAAGGCAAACTGAGAGGCTTTCCCAGGTGAAGGACAGGGCATCCACTTTCCAAGCTTGTCTGTGGGGAGTCCTTGTGCAGAATATGTCCAATTGGTAGTTCTGAGGGGAGGCAAATGGGTCTATCTCTGGGCTCCCCAATTTGTTTCTCAAAAAGTTGAATATCTTTGGTTCCAGTTTTCACTTGTGTGGGTCCATGAGATTTCTGCTTAGGTCTGCTGGTGAATTTAACTTGCCTGGCAGGAAATGAGCTTGTAGGTGCACTTGGTAGCTCAAGGCTGTGTTCCAAAGAGCCATGGCTAGTCTGCAGAGAGGGTACGAGTGGGATCCCCCGTGCTTGTTTATGTACCACAACAGTGGTGTTTGTCGGTCTTTACCAATAATTGTCCTGGAAGAATGTAGTCCTTGAAGGCTGTCAGAGAATTCTGTACAGCTAACATTTCTTTTTGATTGATATGCAGCTGCATTTGACTCTGGTTCCATTTGCCCTGAATGCACTGCCCTGCCAAGTGAGCCCCCCATGCAGTCTGATACGTCTGTTGTTAGGGTTTGGGCGGCAGAGGCTAGAGTGAATGGCAGTCCCTTGTTGTGGTAGCAGGCCTCTGCCCACCAAAGGAACTCTGTCTTTATACAAGGAATGATAGGAATCATTGATTCCAGGTCCTGAGAATGTTGACACCATAGGCTTTTTAGATACCATTGTAGTTTCCTTATATGCAGTCTTGTATATGGAATTAGTAGGATGCAAGAGGCCATGAACCCCTGGGCTTGCAGTATTTTCTTTGCAGATAGCTGGGTCTTTGTGGCCAGTAGCTTGAAGTAGGCTGTCAAATAAACTTTTCTCTGGCGTGAGGTAGGCCATCTAGGAAGTTGTGTTCAAGCTTGCTCCCAGGAATACAATTTGTTGGCAGGGTACTAGGTGAGATTTCTTTTCATTTATGGTGTACCCCAGTGAGGTTAGCAGTTTCTTTACAAATGCCAGATGATTTAATATATGTCCTGGCTTTCTGCCTGAATTAGACAGTCGTCCACGTATGGGTATATTTGAATATTTCTTTGCCTGTAGAATGCAATGACTGGAGCTAGGCACTTTGTGAATACCCTGGGCGCAGTAGATAAGCCAAAGGGCAGTGCAGAGAACTGATAGTGCATGTAGCCTGCTCTGAAGTGTAGGTATTTTCTGCAAGATTCCCTTATTGGAATGTGCAGGTAAGCTTCTTTTAAGTTCAATGTTGCCAACCAGGCATTTTTGCCTAGCATGGGAAGCAGCTGATGAAGAGTTAGCATTTTGAATTTTGAAAGGTGTTTAGAATAGAGAGGTCCAGGATAGGGAGCCAGGAGATGTCTTTTCTGGGTACCAAGAAATGTATGGAGTAAAAACCTTGTTCGCATTCCTCTGCTGGAACAGGTTAAATAGCCCTGATACTTAGAAGAGAGAGAATCTGCTGTTGAGCCTCTGCCCACTGATTTGGGGGTAGGGTCTGACCAACTGTTTGGGGTTGGTAAGGTGTGGAAATGGAATCTGTAACCCTGGGAAACTATATTTAAAACCGATTTGTCTTGGGTAATGAGTTCCCAGTTTTTTGCATGCAGAGCGATCTTTCCCTCTAAGGGAGCAGACAGTTGAACAGGGCTTGGAAGATTTAAGGTTAAGTCATTGTGACAGTTTACCATAGGGGGGTTTTCTTACTACTTCCAGCTTTGGAAGTGGGAGCCCCCCACTGCTTAGGCCTGTGAGAACCTTGAGACTGTAGCCTAGGTGGTCTGCTGTTCCTGGGTTTGGACTGAGAAGACCTGGAAGAGACAGGGAAGGACCAATTCTTAGCAGGCCAATGCCTACTAAATCTGGGAGGCTGTACTTGCAGGAAATCTTTTACAGTTTGCATCGATTTAGCATTTTCCTCCATCTTTTTAAGTACTACTACTGCTTTGTTGCCAAACAGGCGGTCTTGGTTTAAGGGAGCATCCAGTAATTTAGCTTTAAAATGATCTGGCAAATTTTGCTCCTTAAGCCAAGCATGCCTTCTAAGAACAGACCCAGTTACAGCAGCCCTGCAAGATGCTTCTAAAGAGTCAAAACCACATTGCAAAGTATGTTTACCAACTTGTTCAACAGAATGCATTAAATCCTGTAATTCTTTATTTTCAGCACAGTCAGGAATCAACATCATTTTCTGTTTAAGTAGTCCAATAATATGCTGCTGATACTTTAACATATGAAACTGGCAGTTTAGGGCCCTAACGGCCAAAGTAGCAAAAGTGTATAACTTCTTACCCCATCTGCCCATGGCCCTCGAATCTTTATCATAGGGGATAGGGTTTTTGGCAGTAGTAGCCTTAATGCTTTTGGGCCCCTGTGAAATGGTCTCTGGGTCTGCAGTAGGATTTTTGAAGAGGAACTTGTGAGAGTCAGGTACTCTAATACTGGTCAGGTTTCCTGGGAGCCGGAAGTAAAGTGTCTGGGGCCAGGCTAGATTCAAAGAAAGACGACAGTCCAGTCCAGTACAGTAAGGCTAGCTAAAGGCCTGTGTTGAGGTAGGAGTAAGAATTCCCTACGCCTCTTTTTGGAGTCAGAGTAATCTTGGCTTTCCCAGCGGAAATGCTCCCTAAGTGTGCGGAAAGTTTCATCAAAAGAAAAATCTTCTGGAGGGGATGCAGAGGGTATGGAGTCCTCTGTATCAGAATCCTCCTAGGTAGATAAGGGCAAATTCAGAATCCTGATCAGAAGAATCAGAAGGAAAATCAGTTCCAAGTCTCGGAGGGAGAAGGCTGGCTTCCCCTAATTAGAGTAATAAGGTCTTCAGTCATTCTTATTTGTTTTATTAGGCATATGGGCCTGACCATGTGGTTTGGACATCGGTTTTCTAGGCGTGGGTCGAGTTTTGGGCCTTGAAGAAGAAGATGGCGTCGGTCTGAAATACAAGTCAGTAGGCCTGAATACACCCTCAGAAGCCGGTGCCTGCACAGCGGTTCTGGACCCATCCAAGGCAGAGACAGCCATAGATTCCATAGTCGAAGCATCTCGCCGCATACCGGACTCTGAATGGGTCTCAGTAGAGGCCTGCAAATCAGCAGCGAAAGCGCCTGAGTATCGGCGAACTGGCGATTAGCTTAACGGAAGCATCGTCTGCAGCTTTGTACCTATGCGGTCTGACTCTTTATCTTTATGTTTTTTTTGAATGTCGGTAGTTGGATGGCTTACCGAAGCCATTTCTGGATAATTAAACCTAGTACCGAAATAGCTTGATGCAAAAATGAACTGACGACGAACAGTTCGAGGATTGAGTAAGGCACAAAACCGACAGCGAGGGACGTCATGGTCTGGGCCTAAGCAAGGAATGCAGTATGAATGAATATATTTATGAGGTATTTGCTTTCCACAAGTAATACAATTGTTAACTTTTACTGTCATCAGTTTAGAGCAAGAAAAAGGATCCCCAATGGGGTAATTAGCTTTTTTGAAGACTTCGGTTCTGAAACTTGAAAACAAAAATTTCAGGAGTCGGCCGACTGGCACTTGCGATCTGCTTCTGCTTCGGGCACCGCACGGCAAGAAAGACTGATGTAATGGCACTGGCTGCATGCTTTATACCCCTGACTACCTGACATCATGGAAGAAGAGACAGCATCCGACGCAGGACCCAAGACTTTGATAATCAGGCCGGCTAAGGACTACCTGCAATCAGATAACCTAAATGTAATGACTGCAACAGTGAAACACAAAGAAAGTACAGTTGTGTACCTACCATAAATGTAGACGTTCGAGTGTATTCACTGTTGCAGTCATTACAGTTGGGTTATCCTGCTGGCAAGCTACCCGCAGTCGGCCCGAGTTCCAAAGTCTTGGTCCGGCATCAGTTGCTGTCGCCTCTTGCCTGACGTCAGTGCGCCAGGGGTATAAAAGATGCAACCGATGCCATTTTCTTCAGTTTTTCTTGCCCCAGATGTCAGGTGCCCCCAGATAGGAAGGCTAAAAAAATAAAATTATGCCAAAAAGCATGCATGTACTAATATAAACATTTCCTTCATCTACAAGCAAATACACCACATAGGTTGTATAGAGTTGAGGAGTACAGAAAAGTCCCAGCAGTGAAAAGGGGGATGGTGGGTGGGTAACCTGGACTGCAACAGTGAATACACTCAAACATCTACATTTATGGTAGGTACACAACTGTATTAGGTTCATTGTATTTCACTGTTGCAGTCATTACACTTGGGTTGAATCCCAAAGCTGAGGTTGAGCGGCTGGGTCTAAATTGGATTTGGAGAGGCTACCAGGCCTTGCAGGACTGCAGTGGCAAAGCCTGCTCTGGATTTAGAGTTGAGAGGTAAGTGGTAGTGCTTGGTGAAAGTGTGCACTGAGCTCCAGGTTGCAGCTTCTAAAATGTCTTTGGTTGGTACTCCTCTGAGAAAGGCTGCTGAAGTGGCTGCTGCTCTGGTAGAATGTGGCCTAATGTCCTTAGGCACTGATTTGCCATGTTGTGCATAACAGAAGTGGATGCAGTGTCCTATCCATTTTGAAATTGTTTGCTTTGTGATAGGTTTTCCTTGTGATCCTGCAGCATGGGCTACAAACAGTTGCTCAGTTTTTCTGAAAGCTTTTGTTTTGTCCAAGTAGAATCATAGCTGCCTGTGTATATCCAATGCATGCAGAAGTCTCTCCCCTTTATTCTGGGGATTTTGGTAGAAAGTTGGTAAATGAATGGTTTGGTTCAGGGCCACATTGGAAACTACTTTTGGCATGAATGTTGGGTTTGTCCTAAGAGAAGCCCTGTCCTGGTGAAAAATGATGAATGGTTCCACAGCCATTAGTGCTTGTAACTCTGAGACTCTGCTTGCTGAAGTTATTGCTAGGAGCAGAGCAGTTTTCCATGATAAGAATTTTATATCAGCTGTGCTGGCTGGTTCAAAAGGAGGCAGCGTGAGTTTTTCTAAAACAAAATTGAGATCCCAAGTTGGTACTGGTGCTCTCCTTGGGGGTCTTATGTTTTTTGCCCCTCTGAGCTACTGTTTTAGTAGAGGATGTGAAAAAATAGGAGGTTCCGTATTGTAATGAGCTGAAATGGCAGAGGCATGGATTTTAATTGACGAGAAAGATAGGCCTTTGTCCAGCATCTCAGTTAGGTATTGTAAAATCTGAGGTATATTTGGAACAAGTGGTTCGAGCTCTTGTGCCCAGTTCCAAGCACGGAATCTCTTCCATTTTTCTGCATAAGATTTTCTAGTGCTGGGTCTCCTGGCTTCTAAAAATGACATCCATAACCGCTTTAGAGAGAGGTGCAGTCTGAGTGGCTACATTATCTGCCATGCTGCCAGATTTAAGGTTCTGAGTTGACTGTGCAGAATCTGATTGTTTTGGTGAGTCAGAAGATGAGGAATTTGAGGTAAAGGCCAAGCTGGGCCTTGAGACAAGCTCTTTAGGACTGGGTACCAATGCTGGTGTGGCCAGTCTGGGGCAATCAGGATCATTTTTGGCCTTTCTTGTCTGACTTTTAGGAGCACCTTGGTAAGAAGAGGCATTGGAGGAAAGGCATAGACTGTCATGGCTTCCCAGCTGAATGATAGAGCATCCACTTTCAATACTTGAGAGTGATAAGTTCTTGTGCAGAATTTCTGAAGTTGGCAACTGTGAGGGGAGGCAAAAAGATCTATGTCTGGGCGTCCCCATTTCCTTGTTATCATGCTGAACACCTGTGGATTTAGTTTCCATTCGTGAGGGTCCATGAGATTTCTGCTTAGTTTGTCTGCCAGTGTATTTTTTGTTCCTGGCAGGAATTGTGCCTGCAGATGTACTTGATAGGTCAGTGCTGTGTTCCACAAAGTCATGGCTTGCCTGCATAGGAGGTAGAAATGTGTGCCCCCTTGCTTGTTTATGTACCACATAACTGTGGTATTGTCCGTCTTTATTAGCAGTTGTCCTGGATGTAGTAGGTCCTTGAAAGCTGTCAGGGCATTCTGTACAGCTAGCATCTCTTTCTGATTGATGTGAAGATGCATTTGTTCCTTGGGCCACGTGCCCTGAATACATTTTCCTGCCATATGTGCCCCCCAGGCATAATCCGATGCATCCGTTGTCATCGTTTGCCTGGCTGTGGGTAAGGTGAAAGGCTGTCCCTTGTTGTGGTGACAGGCCTGGGACCACCATCGAAACTCCTGTTGTAGGCAGGGAATTAAAGTTATAATTGTCTCCAGGCTGTGACAATGTTGAGTCCAAACACTTTTTAGGTACCATTGTAGTTTCCAAATATGCAGTCTTGCATATGGAATTAGTAGAATGCAGGACGCCATGAAGCCCAGGGCCTGCAGAATGTTTCTTGCAGGGAGCTGGGTTTTTGTTGCCATCATTTGAAAGTAATGAGTTAGTTGCCTTTGTCTGGCATGAGATAAGCCATCTGGGCAGTTGTATTTAAGCTTGCACCCATGAATATTATCTCTTGAGAGGGCACTAGTTTTGATTTCTTTTCGTTTACTGTGTACCCTAGGCAAATTAGTAGTCTTTTTACAAACGCCAGATGCTTTAGTAGAATGTCCTTGCTCTCTGCTTGAATAAGGCAGTCCAAGTAGGGATATATTTGAATTTCTTTTTGTCTGCAAAATGCAATTACTGGTGCCAGGCACTTTGGCTTATCTACTGCGCCCAGGGTCTTCACAAAGGGCAGTGCAGAGAATTGGTAATGCATTGAGCCTGCTATGAATCTGAGGTATCTTCTGCAAGACTGTCTGACTGGTACATGCAGGTATGCCTCCTTGAGGTCCAAAGTAACTAGCCAAGCCTTCTTGCCCAGCATGGGTAGAAGTTGCAGAAGTGTTAATATTTTGAATTTTGGAACATCCAGGAAAGTATTTAGGATTGACAGGTCCAGTATTGGTCTCCAGGCTTTGTCCTTTCTGGGTACTAAGAAAAGTCTTGAGTAAAATCCTTGTCCCTGTTCTTGCTGTGGTACTCTTTGAATAGCTCCCATGTCCATGAGAGCAGCAATTTGTTTTTGCGCCTCTACCTATTGGTTTTGTGGGAGGACCGGCACACCAGTTGATTTTGGAAGTGTGTGAAAGTGTAACCTGTAACCCAGAGAAACAATATTCAGTACCCATTTGTCCTGGGTGATAATGTGCCAATTGTTTGAGAAAAGTGCTACCTTTCCCCCTAGGGGTGCTGCCAAAAGGTAAGTGCTTGGCATCTGTAGAGGGAAGTCATTGGGACGGTTTCCTATAAGGTTGTGATTTTGTCTTCCCCTCCTTTGGGGGCTGAAGCACCCCATTGTTTAGGTCTGTAGGAGCCTTGGGGCGGAGATCTGCCTCTTGGGCGTCTGTATCTGCCTCTTTGTGGCCTGACACTGGAAAGGACCAATTTTTTGAAGGCCATTTTCTGCTAAACCTAGGTGGTTGAACCTGTAAGAAATCCTTTACTGTCTGCATTAATGTTGCTTTATCCTCCATTTTCTTTAACACCTCTTCTGCCTTAACACCAAACAAAGTATCATGCTGTAGTGGAGCATCCAATAATTTTACTTTAACAAGGTCAGGTAAACTTTGTTCTTTCAACCAAGCATGCCTTTGAATAACGGAGCCTGTAACTGCGGCTCTACAAGAAGCCTCTAATGAAGCAAAACCACATTGTAGAGTATGCTTTCCCACTTGTTCAGCTGCATGCAATAAATCCTGCATTTCCTTGCTGTCAGGACTTTCTGAGTTAGAAACCATTTTCTGTTTTAACAATGACATGAGGTACTGTTGATATTTAAGCATGTGAAACTGGCAATTTAAAGCCCTTACAGCTGAAGTAGCAGAAGTGTAAACTTTTTTCCCCCATCTATCCAGAGATCTGGAATCCCCATCTGAGAGGACAGGATTTTTAGCAGTGGAAGCCTTAACCCCTTTTGGACCCTGAGAAATTGTTTCTGGATCTGCAGCAGGGTTTTTGTACAGAAATTTATGAGAGTCATGGACCCTGTAGTACCTGTCTGGCTTGACTGGTGCAGGGGATAAAGAATCAGGAGATAGACTGGATTCAGAGAAAACATCATCAACAATATGAAGCACAGGGGGAATACCCAGGGGCCTGTGCTGAGGCAATAAAAGGAAGTCTCTGAGCCTTTTCTTGGATTCTGAATAATCCTGGCTCTCGCAATGGAAATGCTCCCTCATGGTGTGCAGGGTTTCCCCAAAAGAATAATCCTCAGGCGGAGAGGCTGAAGGTATAGACTCTTCTGCATCAGAGCCCTCATAGGGAGGGAGAGATTATCCCCCTGATCAGAAGAGGAATCAGAGGAAATAGAAACCTGGTCAGAGGAATCATACAGTGTCTTGCCTAGGCCTTTTGTCAGGAGGGGGATGGGAACCCCTGATTAAAGTAATTAGGACTTCGGCCATTTTAAGCATCTGTTTCTTTGGCATGTTTGACTGCTCAGTAGAATGCTGTACTTGTTTCCTTGTCTTTAATGGTGTTTTTGACTTTGCCTTGGCAGTTGTAGTGGGCTTAATTGTAAGCTGTGAAGGTCTGAAAACATCCTCAGAAGTCGATGCCTGCTCAGCGGCTCCGGACCCATCTGAGGGAATATTTTCCGTAGGCCCAATACCTTGAATTTCCACTGGCCTCAGAGTCTCCACGTGGCTGTCGGATACGGACTGTGGCTCTGAGGTAGCTGGTGTCAGGGGCTGCAAAAACGCCTCACTGACAACCGGCGAACCGGCGACTGGCCTAGAAGAGGCTTCGTCGTCTGTTTTGGACCTCGGATGCCTGTCCTTTTCTTTGTCTTTGCGTTTTTTGTAAATTCCGGTCAGTTGTTCCGACGGCATTATGTAATTAAACCATCGGCCAAAATAATGTAAAGCAAAATCAAACAGATGTTTAATAGTGCATTTATTGAATCTAGCACAAACTGGTAACGTCGTGGTCAGGGCCTAGGCAAGGAATACAGTAAGAGTGAAAGTCCTTATGAGTTATTTGCTTCCCACAAGAAATATAATTAACTTTTACTGACATCGGTATGGAGCAAGAAAAAGTTTCCCCAACGGGGTACTTCGCTTTATTGAAGACTTCGGTTCTGAAACTCAATTTCGAAAATCTCAGGAGTTGACTGACCAGTACTTGCGAACTACTTTTGCTTCGGGCACCGCGCGGCAAGAAAGACTGAAGAAAATGGCGTCAGTTGCATCTTTTATACCCCTGGCACACTGACGTCAGGGAAGAGGCGACAGCAACCGACACCGGACCAAGACTTTGGAACTCGGGCCGACTGCGAGTAGCCTGCCAGCAAGATAACCCAAGTGTAATGACTGCAACAGTGAAACACGATGAACATCACCACCTAATCCTTTCTTTGGTACTGGAATCATTTTATTATGTACTTGTATGATTACAGTCTGGAAGCTCTTGTGTATGTACTCTGCCTCTTTATTGAGGGTCCACAATTCCATGGCCAGGGTATTAACTGGGTTTTTCTAGGTTTAGTCACATTAATCATGTGCTGTGGGATATGGGCTAACTACCTGCTGTGGATACAGTTATATTAAGATCTTGCTTATCTATCTATTATCCCTGCATGATCAGAGTTTCCTTTACTTCAAAGAGTTACTGATGTCTGCTTTCTTGCTTACGTCATCAGATAAGGGGGCAGGCACTTAATTACAGAACTGATACTGAAATATCTGGCAGATGTTTATACACATCTGGCACCAATCCTGTAAAGTCAACCAGCTTTAATCAAAGTGAATGAGAGTGAGGCTTATTTTTTGGAAGCCCCTTCATTGTAATCTCTTCAGAAGGCATTATCTAAACCTTAAATTATATATTCATACAGTCACTTTATAATCAGCCTTTCCTTTAATGATGTGTCTAGTGACCTTATTCCACTATGGCTGTATTACTCTTTATACATTATATGTCTATTTTTCAATCTGTAAAGTGCTTAGATATTTAAGCACTTTAAAATGGAATGAAAATGAAATTAACCGGTGCTTCAACCAGTGTTTCATCCACTGAATTATGTACAACTTGAAAAGCAATATATTTAATTTGTGTATTGCATGAATATCAAATGCAAAGTCAAAATTATGCAGCATTAGTCCTTGATCAAGTCTTGCTCCTATATTTTCAAAAAACAAGTAATCTCTGTGGTATCTCTGAAGTCTCAAAACAACCCACTAAAGTGTAGTGGGTCCAAAAACAAAACAGTGTAAGAAACTTCTCTGTGTGGAAATTTTCAGTCCATATATTTCTAGTTAATCACTGTATATTAATCAGATCAGACAACAGTAGAAGAAGTAGAGAACGTAAACTCGTCTCAAGTCAAAACAAAACAAAAAGTAATAATAGAAAATATATAATTGTACAGCATTACTAAGTATTCGAAAGTAATCCAAGCAAGGCAGGCAGTCTGTTTCCAGTCGAAAATCCTTTATTAAGTACACAGACAAGCGATCCAAGTAAAACAAAAATAGAGTAATAATTTCCTCATAAGCTTTCGAAATATATGTATACTTTTAATTAGGCATGGGGAGTGGTTTATTGTGCTGTAAAACAAAGTGTTATTGGTACACATGTTAAATTCACATCCCTTCCCCCATCAGTGTGACATTCGAGCTGGTCCTGCCCTACTTATTAGCTGTCATAATAATATATAACCCTTATGTACTTTAAATAAAATTATATAATGATGTGGTACCTCTTATTTAACCAAATTATTAAGTAGATTATTAAGTCTGTGATTTTATCCAAGACAATATACTACATGGCTGGAAATATATCAACCTTAGTTCATCTGGCAATCAAAAAATATATATAAATATATACATATACATTCTGCATGTTGTTGTGTCTTTCGGCTTTTCCCGGTTAGGGGTCGCCACAGCGGAACTCTGGTCCGCTAATGATTGGCAGTAGATTTTTACATGCCGAGTTGCCAGCTCTGATGCACAACCTTCAACGAAGGTACGCCCATTCACGCATGTCTCCATGCAGAAGACGCTCTAGCTGAGAATCGAACCGGACAGTGTCTTACTGTGAGGCGACAATGCTACTGCAGCACCACCACCGCAGTTCACATATACATTTTGCATGTAAAAATCAATTTCTATTTTCATAACCTATTGTTAACAAAGATCGCTTTCGTCCTTCTAGACTTCTTCAGGTCTGTGTACAAGAACCCTAAAAACCTATATAATTGTATAACTAGTTAGTACTGTTATTACACAACAGATCCATTCTATGTGGGCAAGACTGTAAATAAACTCAAGCGTAGGATTTCATTTCATCTGTCAGAAATCCGCTCTGGATGTAAAAATAATGCACTAGCCAAACACCTTTCTCTTCATAAAAGACGCACAGGTTTTTAAGTTCCAGATCCTGGATCGCATAGACATGGGTGATCTTGAAAGAGACATCCCGAATATTCTGGAGAAACATGAACTCGTGGCAATTAAAGCTGAACTCTTTTAGGAAGCCTGGACTAAACTACTACTGTTCAACTAAAAATGCACTGGAACTTAGAAAATTGCCACATTGTTTACATGACTAATTGTATTTTATTTTATTTTATTCTACAAATTGGTTTTAAATACCATTTTAAATCAGTTGACATTTTATATAGGTTTTTAGGGTTCCTAAACACAGACCTGAAGAAGTCTAGAAGGATGAAAGCGATCTTTGTTAACAATAGGTTATGAAAATAGAAATTGATCTTTACATGCAAAATGTATATGTATACATTTATATATATATTTTTTGATTGACAAATAAACTAAGGTTGATATATTTCCAGCCATGTAGTATATTGTCTTGGATAAAATCACACACTTACTAATCTACTTAATAATTTGGTTAAATAAGAGGTACCACATCATTATATAATTTTATTTAAAGTACATAAGGGTTATATATTATTATGACAGCTACTAAGTAGGGCAGGACCATCTCGAATGCCACACTGATGGGGGAAAGGATGTGAATGTAACATATGTACCAATAACACTTTGTTTTACAGCACAATAAACCACTCCCATGCCTGATAAAAAGTATATATATATATTTAGAAAGCTTGTGAGGAAATTATTACTCTTTTTGTTTTACTTGGATCACTTGTCTGTGTACTTAAAGGATTTTCGACTGGAAACAGACTGCCTGCCTTGCTTGGATTACTTTTGAATATTTAGTAATGCTGTACCAATTATATATTTTCTGCTATTACTTTTTGTTTTGTTTTGACTTAAGACGAGTTTACATTCGCTCCTTCTACTACTATTGTCTGATCTGAGTAATATACAGTGATTAACTAGAAATATATGGACTGAAAATCTTCCACACGGAGAAGTTTCTTACACTGTTTTGCTCCTATATTTTCAAAGACAACCTGAGACTCAAAAGGCAAACTCTTCCCTTAAAGCTATACTTTTCCATATTTAAAAGAAGCAGACCCATTAGCCTGACCGGCAAGGCCATAGAAATACTCATCATGGACCTTATTAACCAGGACATTGGCAACCTTCAAACACTTGAACTGATCCAGTTTGGTTTTGACAAGGGTAGATCTTGCTCATTAAACCTGGTGGACTTCTTTGAGAATCTCACCAAAGTCCTGGATGAGGGAAAAGCAGTATATACCACCTATCTTTATTTAGCCAAGGCATCTGACAATTCCGCACTCAGGGATCATTGAGGAATTCACCCAGCTGGTGAGTAACCCATACAATACTAGATGGGTAGCCAACTGGTTCACTGATAGAATGAACGCACACTGTCAAAGTTGGGGAGTCCACTTCCACTAGTAGACTAGTTACCAGTGGTGTATCACAAGGAATTGTATTGAGCCCTCTACTGTTTGGAATCTATTTCCCTTAAGTCCAGGCAAAAGTAGATTGGTGCCAAAGTCATGGACTAAAAGTAAATGCAAAAAAATGCCTCATTATCCCCTTTGGCAAAGAAATGTACCCTGCTAATTACAGTACAGATAGCACCCCTCCAAGCTCAAACCTAGTGGTGCGAGACTTGAGAACACTGGTTGATAGCAATCTAAACTTCGATCACCATGAGTCCATAGTGGCAAGGAAAGCCTTCTACACTGCACATCTCATAAATAAGGGCATGGCATCCAAGAAGAAGAGGTCGTAACTAAGCTGCACAAAGCCCTTATCAGACTACTAAGTGAATACTACACTTCCTTCTGTATGTACCTCACCAGACACCTGCAGCAGCTGGAGAAATAACAGAGGCTTCTAACCGAGAGAATTCAGGGGCTCCAAGACATAACCTACATGGAAAGACTGAAAGCCCTGTCACTGTACTCTGCATCAAACAGGTTACTAAGAGGTGAACTATGCTTGGCCTACAGAGCAGTCTCTGACCCTGCCCTAATGGAAATGCTGCACATCCTCAAATCAAATGGGACAAGAGTCACTTGCTCCAGGGATTTCAATGTAGCCTGTGACATAAACGGAACATGTGGGATAGAAAGATACATCCCCTAGAGATCGCCACTCCTCAGGAATAAGCTCCCACTTCATGTGAAGCAGAGCTCCTCAATGACCCTATTTAAGAGCAACCTCAACAACAAGATGGGTAACCATAAAGTCACCCTGGGGGCAATGACCATATATTGTCAGTTAGGGTACATAGGGTTTTTTTTTTTTTTTTACATGGTTAGGCTTGCAAAGCTCCATAGGGCCATTAGCCTAGTAATCTCCTATGAACAAGATTATACGCTATCCATGGTTATAAACTTGTCAGCTGACAGTCACACTATTAAGATGGTAATAGTAGACAAATGGAAAATTATTAAAGGCAATGCAGATCTTTCAGGAACCATTGGAATTGAGCCACATTATATATATATATATATATATATATATATATATATATATATATATATATATATATATATATAAAAAAGGGGCTATAATTTGAAACAGAGGCTAGACAGGATTGCTCAGATGTGCACATCTACTAGTAGTAAACTGGAAGGTACATATGCCTGTGGGATGTATAAAGCCTGTAGGCATATTTCACACAGTCCTTTTTATACTTCTAAACATACAAGCAAGGTCATAGGTGCAGAGTGCTACATGTCAGCTAGCCGGAGTGGATTATATCAGAGAGTCTGACTTGCAACAATTTCTAAATAGGAAAAGCTACAGAAAATAAGTTAGATTAGGGGGGGAGACTTTTAAAGGAAAGTTCCACCTTCTCCTATGGTTTAACTAAACTCTTAGTTTGCTTTTCTTCCTATAACATGGTTCCAGGAAAATGCTTGTATTTTATAAAACTTTTATTTCCTTGCCTTTGAATTAAAGGAAGGAAAAGACCACCCACTTTTTTTAAGCTTAACTTCTCACAATTTGCAGAGGAATTTATCTACATCTGCATGACATATCACAGACACTGAACAATTTGTAGTCGGGTACTGTTGATAATCTTATATGACCAATTAGTCCTGCTGATGTCAGGAGATCAACAACTGCTCTAAAAAGACAGAGGTATGAAACTTTTCCATTGTCTTCATTGCAAAGAGGAATGGAAGTTAAACATGTTTACCAAACAGCATTGCCACCTATCTGCCCCCCCCCCCCCCAGACTATTTGGAAATCAAATGGATTGTCCAGTAGTCTGGAAAACACTGTGCAAAGTAGGAAACAGAATATGAAGTTTGTTAAATTGGCAGATTTACTATGCTTTTTATGGAAAAGCATAGTAAATCCACAGAATGAACACATCATGAATGCAAAAAGAGGGCGTTCCTCCTCAGCTGACAATGGCAGCAATGTCAGAAAATGAAGGGAAAGTGGCTGGGAGAGGGGAGGAAACAGGCGGGGTTATGAGAGATGTGACGGGTCTATCCTTGGTCCACTTTTATCAGCAGTAAAAGGTGGCAACCCTATTACCAAAATGGGGAAGGGACTGTCAATTCATCTTGGGCTACAAAAAAATACTCTGAACAAAGGCATGCACTTTAGCTACTTTTTTGGTTGCAGCTATACTGTTCCTTAGTATACTGTAAAACAAACCCTGAGAGACAAAGAAATGAGGGCCATTCAAGAAATAAAAGAAGCAGTCATGTTACAGAAGGTATATAAAATGATGGCGACTGACACTAATTCCATTATATGTCAATGGCATGGGAATACAGCACAACTTCCCTTGTGTCTGTAATGACTCGTATAAAGCAGATTTCAAATGGATTATGGGAAAGAGAAAGGCTTGAAGAAAAACAAGATCCCATTGATATGTCAAATCCCTGTTGGCAGACATTTTGCAGAAAACACATTAACATTCTGTAACAAGCACTCAATGTAATTTTGATGTGTTAAAATAGCTCGGAAAACAAAGACAGAATGAAAAAAATAGATTTGTTTAGTTGTAAGATGGGGTTTTCCTTTAATAGACTAGGAAACAAAGAGCTCAAATTTCAGCTGTATTTTACAGCTAATAGTCCACCATGTTTGAAAATATCATCAAATGTGTTTTGTAAGCTAGATCTGCAATTTATTTATTTTTTTTATTTATACAAAATTATTTTAGAATAGTTTGAGTCTCTAACTTTAACATGATTCTTATCTGATTATTGAGGGATGCGTATAAGTGTTGTCATTTCTGTCTGTGTTTGTTCTGAGGGAATTCATTGTTTTGTTTTGAGTATTTGGTTCTGGACACTGACTTTTTGAAGTATTTTTTTTGCAGGAATAAAAAGGTGCCAATTAGAAGGTATTTCAAAAAAGACAGAATAATGTACAAGTCAGGCTGATATACAAAGCGATAGGATGTTAAGAAGTACAGATAACAGACAGTCACAGTACACTCAGAATGTATAACAATTTGCTAACAGAAATTAAAAAAGACAGCCACTTTGCCGTAACAAAATATTCTTGTGATGTTGGATCGCATAATTTATAAGATTTCCAATTAATTTTACTACTGCGACTAGCTACAGACTTATCAGTTGGAGCAATGAGAACAAAGTATTCAGGAGATGATAGATATTTCAAAGCACATGGTCAGATGTTTACATAAATCATAAGAATGACATTTGAAAACAGAATTATTCAATTTATTACATACCTTTTATCAAAAAACAGTGCAAATAACCTGTAAGCAAAAATTACAGACAAATCATCTACATAGCCCTGAAGAAATAAATATACAAGGATTGTTAGACTGCTGTAATCTAAACTTTCCTGGCAAAGTGACAGAAGAACTGCATCTGTGCATGACAGCACCAGATACCCCCTATTGCAAAGGAATGCAACATTCATGAAATGCTTAAGATTGCAGTTCATATCCCAGAGGATCGAGGTCCTGGTCCAGAAGTAACAGGGAAGATTCTCTAAGTTTACACAACAATTTTCTCAGCTCTTCCTTAGAAAATGCCTGCCAGAACCAAACAAAAATAATAATTAATGAACTGCATATTATTAGGCATACAGAGCAAAATGGATTGTTAAGATTCATGACACATGCAAAATAGTTTATTAACAATATAAAATAAAACAGAATTCAATCAACTTACATGGAGACAACATGCTACATACATCAAGAAAAATATTAAATTCTGCATTAGTTGAGGAACATCTGCTTCACATTCTTGAAGCAGATCTACTACAGTCAAAGAAGGCCGTACAAGTAAAGGGACATCAGGTTACTGGAAGGAATCCAAAGAAAAGCCACCAGAAAGATCAGTATAATGGAAGGGAGGGTTAGGTGACTCCATAGTCAGACACACTGACGTCCCACTCACCAGGCTGAACAAGGAGAGGGTCACAGTAAGCTGCCTATCAGGCGCTAGAATCCGCCACATAACACAAGTACTCAGGTCACTCCACGGCAAGTACAAATATGACACAGTCATTGTCCATGCTGGTGTGAACGACCTGAGACGTACCTCCCTGGACTACATGAAAAGAGACATAGAGGAGCTCTCTGATTATGTAGCCCAGGCAGGTATGACCCTGACTCTGAGCAGTATCCTTCCTTCACCAAGAATGATGCCACAATATAGAGACAAGATGATCAGCTTTAACAATTGGCTTAATGTCTGGTGTCATTCAAAGGGGATCCAGTGTCTGTCTGCCTGGGATGACATGCATGACAAGCCACGCTGCTTCGCAAGGGACGGCTTGCACCTGTCACCCCTGGGATTCCGGATATTGGCTAAGGCTCTTGCCACCCCCATAGTGCCTTTTTTAGGCAAGGCTCAAATTTTAAACCTACCACTCTAGAAAACAAAAATGGGAAGAAACTGAGGGTAATGCTGCTCGATGCCAGAAGTCTAAATCTCAAAATGCACGCACTCGAGGCCCTTCTCAGTATGGAGAACATCGATGTCTGTGCTGTAACTGAAACCTGGTTCAAGGCCCCTGAGAGCACCCAGGCACTATTAGGTTTTACCTCATATCATGCGTTCCGGCCCCAAAACCCGGACCACACCACAAAAGGAGGGGGTGTATCCATATTCATAAAGGATACCCACATCTCCAGGTTGGTGGCAACGCACGAAGCTTCGGAAACCATCCAGGTGCAACTAACCATAGGCAAAACTGCTCTACAAATTGTAGCATGCTACAGGCCACCCTCTCAAACTCAGGAACCCCACACAGCCTTCCTGAAGACACTGGAGGGTATAAATGCATCTCCAAACACCATCATATTGGGTGACTTCAACTACCCGAATATAGACTGGGAACATTACTCAAGCCCTAACTTTCTAGCCCAACGGTTCCTGGAGTTCATAAATTCAAATGCCATGGAACAGCTAGTCACTGTTCCCACGAGAGGAGAAAATATACTAGATCTCATTATCACAAACATGGGGACAAAATGCTCCACACCGAAGTATATCCCTCATTGGTGAGATCTGATCATAAACTAATCTCACTGGAAATCCACATCCCGCCCCACCCCAAACAAAAAGACCACAGTGAAGAACTTCTCTAAAGCAAACTTCACACTACTCAAGACTGGTGTGGTATCCTTCAAGGCCCCTGAGCCAGTGGAAACCACAACCCAAGCTGCGGAAGCCCTTACAAATGCCTTCTATGAACACCTCCAGGACTGCATGGATCAGGCAATCCCAAATAAAACCAAGACTCTTTCCACAAAGGGCAAACGTCCAGTCTGGTGGACCCCAGCCATTAACAAACTTTACAATAAGAGGAGAAAGCTATTACATGATAGAACAAAATCCATAAAAGGGAAGTCACCCCTGATCATTATTAGTAAAAAATACGAGCACTCATAAAATCAACTAAGGCCAATTTTGAGAGAAAAATTGCCATGGATTCAAAGGACAATCATAAGGCCTTTTCAGCTATGTTAGGAACCTGGGTGGAAACTCCCAGATATGCTCAGAATTAGTCCAAAATGATACAAAAATCACTGAACCCACAGACATTGCCAACATACTGGCAGACAGGTTCAGTGCAAACTTCACCCCTCTCCCCAAAGGAGAGATAACTATCCCAGCGGAGTGTAGCCTCCCAGACATCTCAAATGCGCAGGTGAAAGCTGCTCTCTCTAAAGCTAAAAACACAGCATCAATGGGACCGGATGGTGTCCCTGGCTGTGTGCTACACGAGCTAAATGAGGAATTAAACCCGCACATAAGGCAGCTGTTTAATCTCAGCCTTACCACAGGATACGTGCCCAAGGAGTGGCGTACGGCAACTGTGGTCCCACTCCACAAAGGCGGTGCCTCAACGGACCCTGGTAATTACCCCATAAGCTTAACAAGTCTAGTCTGCAATGCTATGGAGAGGATCATAATGGAGCTCATAAACAAAGATATAGGGGACTTGCAGACATTGGACCCGACCCAGTTTGGCTTCATCAAGGGCAGATCATGCCTTTTGAACTTGGTCGACTTCAGTCACCAAGGCCATTGATGAGGGAAAGGCAGTCCATACAGCCTACCTTGACCTTGCAAAGGCTTTTGACACAATACCCCACTCGGGTATTGTAGAAAAACATACTAGCTTAAATGTAAACCCATATGTCACAAGATGGGTTGCAAACTGGCTTAAGGACAGAACCCACAGGGTTAGAGTTGCTGGCGCTATGTCAGACTCCAAGCCGGTCACAAGTGGTGTCCCACAGGGCTCGGTCCTTGGCCCCCTATTGTTCGGCATCTACTTCTCAGAAGTACAGGCCAACATGGGAGGACTTTGGCTGGCAAAGTTTGCAGACGACTGCAAACTGGGCGCCATAGTGGAAAGTGCATCGGACACGGATATCCTTCAGAAGGGACTCACAGAAACAGATAGCTGGTGCCAGAGCCATGGCCTGAAGTTAAACGCCAAAAAATGTATAGTCATACCCTTCGGGAAAAACAAGGTAACCCCAAGCTACCATATAGGTGGCAATCCACTAAGCACAGAAGAGGTTATCAGGGACCTGGGGACCCAGGTTGACAGTGGCCTTTCTTTGACACTCACATTGCTAAAGTGGTTAGAAAGACCTTCTACATTGCCCACCTGATCATGACGGGATTCACATCCAGATCTAGTGAGGTCATTGTTCCCCTGTACTCTTCACTTATCAGACCAATGATCGAGTACAATGCCCCATTCGGGATGCATCTCACCCAACATCTGCAGCAATTGGAGAGACCCCAAAAGTTCCTCACCAAAAGGATAAAGGGACTCCAAAATCTGTCATATGCTGCCAGATTGAAGAAACTCCAGCTCTATTCAGTCGCATACCGTCTGCTCAGAGGTGACATGTGCCTGACATACAAGGCCATGTCCAACCCGGAATTAATGGACATGCTCCACCTCAAAAAATCCAAATCCACCAAAACCACTAGAGCAAAGCGACTTAAACCTTAGCACGGATATAAATAGGACGTGCTGGAGGGATAGATTTATCACTCAGAGACTCCCTATGCTGTGGAATAAAATCCCGGTCCATGTGAGGCAGAGCACCTCGCTGGCTCTGTTCAAGAGAAATCTTGACCTGTGGATGGGAGATCGTAGGTTTACCCCGGGAATCATCTCTGTGTCACTGCTGGACAGAGGCACAACAAACTAATGGGCACAGTATTTTTTCATATAAGGGGTGGCGTAAGCCACAAAAATTTGGGCTAGGCTTATAAATGCCTTAGGGCAGATAGCCTAGTATAAACCTTTGAACCTATGATATGACATGAAATGGTACTGGAGGAGAAATAATTCTATGCAGCTGAGACCAGAAAAAATATAGGGAACATGATGACTGATATAAAAGATCATGTCAAGTATATGTCAAAGAGTCATCCTGAACAGGAAGTACAAAGGGAGGAGGAAACAAGGACAGTGGATTGTTGAGCTAATTAGTCCCTGGACCTCCCAAAAATATGCCCCCCCCAAAGAGCTTGTTGAAAGTTTGTGGAATGGGTTACTGGAATGAGTGATGCAGAGGGAATCTACTAAGTCATTTAAAATGGTATGGGACAGGTGGAAAATGGTTGGAGGAAGTAGAAAGTTAAGCAGACTACACAGACATGTTATCTTCTGTCAAACAGCAAATATAAATGCAATGCAATATAAAGCACACTTTTTCTTAATGTATGTTACAGGTTACGTAGTACTGTCCTTCTACCTTGTCAAGAACAGGTCTACTTCTACAGGTGGCTGTTCCTGACAACATTGCAGGAGTTTGTAGTTTCACTGTTGTTTGTAAGATAGCAGAGACTTCACAAAGGTACCTGGAAAAGTTTTCTGGTGCTACTAGCATCTTGGCTTCCAGTATCCCTCTACTAACTGGAAAACTATAGTAGTTCAAGTAATGCAAAAATAAAAAGGGCAAAATATAATGCAATGGCTAAAAAACAGTAAGATACTTTCTGAAGGATATAGTACTGATGTCTGCAGACATCCTTCTGAAAAGTGAGAGGAAATGACTAGTACTTAGAGCAGAGTTAGCTAAAATCAAGACTGCCTCTACCACCCAAAGATCAGCAAGGTCATAAGTGCTGCCATATAGGCTGCTGAAATGAATCAATTGAATTACATTGAATATTGTGAAAAAAAAAAGCAGTGAAACAGGGGCATATCGTGCTGCTAGTCCAAGGCATGGGTAATGACAGGCCATTTAAGCACCATGGGTTGTAAAAATGCTTGAATTGGCTTTGAAGACTGGGAGTCAACTGGAGAATGAGATAAGCAGGCTTGCATACATTTTTGTGGGAAGAAATGTTCTTCTGTAACAGTTATAAGGGATGCATTTATAATAGTTGGAGGAGGAAGGAAAAATAAAGTATCAAGGAAATCCTGGCTTCCTATCTCAAATCCTAAGGGTAGTTAGTGAAGCAGTAAGCACAGATTTAATTAACAGGAAAACAAGGCAAAGAAAATATAAACAAAGAGAGTAAAGAGGGGCACATTAAGAAAATAATCACATTTTAAGTACAACTGCCTACAGTCAGAGCATTAAAAATGATCTTAAAATAGTGGCTTGGAGTACTGATGGCAACCCAGAAGACTTTATGACATAAGCTAGCAGGGTGACCCCTCTAGGTCACAAACTTCCAAAATGGGGACGTCTGAAGAACAAACAGGAGCCTAGCCATCATCTAGTCTCTTCTTCCTTTAGGATAACAGGATTAACTTCTAAGGAGGTGCGAGTTTATTCTCTTCTGTGAAATTTCTCTCTTGCCTTAACTTTGTATTAAGGATCAAAGGATTCAGCCTTGGACCACAGGGAGGCAGATGCTTCTACCAGGGTTGAATCTTTACCTGACCAAAAAACTTTTAATGTTAGCTTACTTTCTCTGTCTAGGAGAGTGCAATTATCAAAAGCACTGTAAACATTACAATCATCATTCAAATATTATGGACTAAGGCCAACAACACAAAGCAAATGCTTGTCCTGGGGCAGAATCTCATGCCTATGGAACCAAACCTACTAAAACCAGTTTACTTCGTATCCATAACAGCAGCAACAGAATTAAGCAAATGGTTAAAAAAAACCCACTACTGAGTGCAAAAATCCCCGAAGAGACCTGCAGGAGAAAGAAAGTAACTGGACTCCGTGAGAATGCCACATACATTAGTTATATTAAACAGCAAAAATGGGCAAACCTGCCAGAGCAAGAAATAAACTTTTATTTACATTTTTAAATAAAAGATAAGGGTGAAAACATGTAACAGAAAGAACAAGGTCTAAGGGGAAATAGAAATAAGTTCTCTCAAAAAAGAAAACTTCTGCCTGAAAGCTGTGGAAATAGTAAATGATCAAGAAATGAACCACAGCATATAAAGAAACAATTCTGAAGATTTTTTTTTCTCTCAAAGATAATGAAGCTATATCCTAGAGCCATTTCTAAGCTGTGTGTTTGCTAAGCAGCAAGAGAGATCTGGAGAGGGCATAAAGTATTATGGGCAAAAGAGAAAAAATATAGCCTGGTAAGTTGTAAATGCCATGCTGTCGAATTCCTTCAGCCACAGTCCTACTGGTGTGGAAAAGATGGACCTGATCATGTCAGATCTTGTTTTGCCAATTTAACTATGCCACATTAACTATTCTGTCACTCTAAAAAATACCTTTAGGTATACAATAACAGCAAATGCTGAAATAGTAAATTTCACTTGCCTTATACAGGCAATGTTGTTCTGATGAAATCAAATCAGCCAGTCTCAGGCATTCTTGGTACTGTTCAGTATTGTGTAGTACTGTGTGAAGAAGAAAGCACATCGTTGGAAGGCACAGCTTTCGTAGAGAAATCATCTGAAGGGAACGCTCATGGTCATCTTCTTCCAAATCCTTAAAAAAAAAAAAAAAAAAAAAAAAAAGGTCTATTAAAATTACATAATTTTAAATTGTGTAATTTCACAAAACAATAGTTGTATTTAGGTACCCTGTTAAATGAACTCAAAGGCAATGGACAATGGCCACGGACAAGCTGTAACTGTGGGATATTTAACAATGTGTGCATTTTGGATTACAGAAGGATCAATAACTTCTTCAATTTTCTCTTACCTCTGCTACCTGTTTTGTAGTCATTTGGGAGCTGGTGTCTCACGGTCTATCCCAGCATTCATGAAGTATAAGGCATAAAAATTATTCCTGCAGAGGATACCAGTCTATTACGAGATGCATATATCTGCTCACATATTTCACAGACAACTACAGGCAATTCTGAAAATCAGCAATTCATCTGAAATGTGTGGGAAATTAAAGGAAACTAGACTACCAGCAAACACTTGAGCAGAAAGACAGACATGCAGACTCTGTACAGAAAGCACCACAGCCAAAAACTGAACTGGTGAATCATGTTGTAAAGCAACAAAGTTGTGTCACTGTGCCACCTGGTTATTGACAGAAAAAAAAATTAACTGAATTTAAATCTTAAGGACACTACAACAAAAGAGAGAAGGCTGGCTCTGAGACTTAAAATTAGAAACCAGAGTTATCACTGACAACTTATCAAAAACTCAGTAACATCTACAACTAACAGACACAGTCTCTTCAGAAACATCTAAAATTAGCAGACCCTTATTTCATTATGTCTGGAAGGCAGATAAATTCTGCTAAAGAAACTCTTCTCAGCAGCCATCACAGGGGTCCACACTCCTAACATACACCAAAATAGATGAAAGCAAGTCACAATGAGGAGAAGATACACCCACATTTGCCAATACATTGATTACTCTTGTCTGGCACTTAGAAAAGATCTTAAAGCTCTGATCTGTTGAGCTGATTCCTGTACCCACGGGCACAGGATTTGATTCTTCTACCTCCATTTGTCTGCTTTATGACTCTGAAAGTCATTTAACCAGACAAATGCATTAAGTAAAAAGTAAGGTGATGGATATTCTTTTTGAGGTATGTAGATAGAGACAGACACAGACAGAAAAACTTTGGAAAAAAAAAAAAAGAAATTAGGACATAAAAAGATTAAATGCTTCTTTCCAAGCATTAACATCAACTACCCTCCAAATTCCACTCCCATCCATCTCCTGCATATTTGCCATCTCTGATTACACCTCTGACCGCAGTCTCAATTTGCACTGTTACACTACTTGCCACCAATCTTTCAATTCTCAACAGTCTCACTAATTTTCATTGTGTGTCTAAAACACTTCAGCTTCTACCTCACCTTTGCGTTCTCTTGAAACTTCTCCATCTTTCCAGCTCCTGGTTATGACATTCACTCAAAGTCAGATAGAAAACCATACCTTTCTTGCTCAAGCCTCTTCCTTTCTCTTCTACAAAATTACAAATTTCCATAGTCTCTTCACTAATTTACTCAAAATGTCCATTCTTTCAATGTTTGCACCAGGACTTTTAACTCCCTGTAATTCCAAAACATGTTTCAGGTTTACTTTCTTCTCCTGGCATTTCCTACCTCCTTCACTCTTTTTCTGAATAAACAGACTGAAATAATTACCACCCAGTGTAAAATTATCATTGCTGATCTCGTACCAATCCAAGCCTCCTTACAAGGATACAAACACTTATTTTCTCTTCCTACTTAGTATTGGTCAATTCCCTCCTCATTGTTTAATAGCTATGTTAGTTCCAATTCTCTTGTTGATGGAAAAGAATCTTGACCACGACCCAACCAAGCTGGGTCTGACTAGCAGAACAAGCAGCAGAGAAGCTAGGTGGGCAGGATGGAGACAGTGTGCATCCACCAAATGAATTCTTGGTGGAAACCAGGGATCTAATATGGGAGGTGTTCAGTGTTATCAGAGTAAAGACTGTTACATTAGTACATACATCCCCACACTGTGCCCACTGCAAGGTGCGTGACAGATTGTTAAGATACACAGAATGAGGGCTAGGGTCATCAAAAAAAGCCACCTAGGATGATGGCAAGCAAAATGTTGAAGTGGGTGCCAAGAGGGTCTAAACAGCTGGGTAGAGAGGGCTACTTCACTCCAAAATTATACATGTCGGGTGAACACTATCATTGTATGTAGCACCTCCCAATTGCTTTTCCATAAACTGGCACATTCTTGTCTTTCCTTTTGACTTCTACCATATATTTCAATTAGTTGTCTGTCTTCCAGCATGGACATTTCTTCAGCTCTTCAAAGGTCTTGAACTTCCATTTCAAAAGATCCATGACTTCCCTAATCCTCTTCTTATTCCATTCTGTTTTCAAAATCTTTCAATCAGGATCCTCTAATCCCCCCACAACACATACAAGCAATCACATCCTAACTTATACCCTATCCATACTTTATCATCACTCTAATCCCCTATAAGCCTTACTCATCCATTTTCTGAAAGTCTTCCATCACAACCTTTCATCACCCTTCAGTCTCTTCTCCACTATGTTGCCCAAAATCACCCTTGTCCTACACATTAAATGCAATCACATGTTCTTGAGATATCCATCACCACCATCCCTCAAAACTTGAGTCCTGATCTTCCAAATCTTAATCCCTCTCATCCAAACAATTGTATATGTAAGCAAGTGTATCTTCTCTCTCCACTTGGAGTTCTGATTGACTGGTAGATGCCTTATCAAGTGTAACACATGCACACGCAAAAACACATTCATTTACTTCGCAATCTGTTCAGTGCTTCACCAATTCTGTCCATCTTCTCTTCTTAATTTAACACTCTTCCTCCATATTCTCTATTATCTAACACAAACATTTATACCCTTTCCCATCATGCCTCATCTTTCAAACACTTCCAGGCATTACATTCCAACCATGCTGCAGTCAAGTGGAATATGGAAACATTCCTGAAAAAGCAAAATTGTAGGGTAGCTTTGTTGCCAGTCATCCAAATATTCTAAATTTCTCTACTACTAAATTTCAACATTCAGTCCACATCATCTGCCATTACAATATAATCATCCACAAAAAGTTTACAACCATATTGTCTACCTTTACTTCCCAAGAAATACCACAATTCCCCAGAATCTCCAACAATGGATTTTCTTAGTATTCCTCCCACATACTGACTTTCTTTTCCACTCTATGCAAAATAGCCTGGCTGACATGGTTAACTGCCTATCTACTGTCAAATACACCATTAGTTTCTTATACATCCCCAGTTCCATCTTCCAGAAAATAGTATATCCACTAGATATCTACACACATTTCCCAATTGCTGTCTAACCCTCCTCTACAAAACCCAGCTGCATATTATCTAACCTACTTGCCAAAATATTTGTGACTACATTAATAAGGAAAACAGGTTTATATTTCCATGAAACGTCCTTTCTGTCTCGTTGCATTAATATGATCTCTAGTGCCTTGCACATGGTTCTTAGAAGCTCACAACAATAAAGTTTCTTCCTCACCTTGTTCCATAAGCTTGCAAGAGACTACAAGAAAACATGCTAAAAAAGCCTCTGTATACCTTTTCCTAATACCTTTACAAATCAACATGGTAGCACTTGAAAACACATGTATCAATTTCCAGGAATCTAAGTAAGTTAAACTGCACAATGGGGCTGGTAACTGGAGGTGAAACAATTTACAAATATTCTTGAATAATCCTTAAATTAATCCTCTGATGTAGTTCCAAAAAAACATGTTTATTAGGTAAACAAGTAAAATCACATAAGCGCTTTCGTTTGGCCGCTGCCAAACTTTTTCAAAACACAACAATGCATTTCCTGTTCTATTAAATAAACTCATGGTAATATAATCAATTAACTAATTAACATTTATGTTACGCATTAAGCTATACTGCAGTGTATTTAAAAACAAATGTCATTTTATAACATTACAGCGGACCTAAACATTCTGCAATATAATGCGCTGTAAATAATGATAAGAATAAAACGAATATATAATGAATATATAATAATGGTGACATAGGATGGATTGTAACTGAGAAACAAAACAAATACAAAAATATGAGATTCATATAGCCTACGTACTTGAACAATTTCCAGGAATCTCCCAAAAAACTTCTGAAGCAACAAAGGACTGATCCTTCTTACTACTCAGCAAAGCACCCTTGTTAAAGTCAGTCAAATGAACTATGGACGGTGCAACTTACCACCAACTTGACATCTACAAATTTTAACTATTTTGCGCTGACTCGCGCGTGCGCGTGTGTGTGTGTGTGTGTGTGTGTGTGTGTAAAAGGGTCATGTCAGAGTTGGTCTTGGCTTGTCTGGCAGACCCCATCCCCTGGTACGATTAATATTTAAGTATAGATTAATGTTGTGACAGCATGCATCTGATTTGAAAAACAAACACTGAATTTGGTGACCTAAAGATCTCCAAATCGAGGGAAGAATGCTTGCCATTTTTCAGCATATGTGGAGAGAAAAATTATACCAAACATACAGACAGCTTAAAATCATCATGAACTGAATTCATTTCTGCATTTGTTAATTGAAACACGAAAGAATCGATAAACATCACATTACTTTATGTAGTTATTTTCACAATATATACTGCAGAATGTAAATGTTCATTTTGTATCAAATGGGGGATAGCAATTAAGAAAGCATGACAAACTGTTAATTTCAATGGATGTTTATGAATAAGGGCTCAGACTTGTGCTTGTATTCATTACAGTCTCTACACCTTTTTTTATATAAGTTAAAAAAAAAAAACAAATTCCTGTAATAATTGTATACTTGTGGTAAGTATAGTATTAGAACCCCCAGAGAGAACTTTTGCCTAACAAAGACCCCCACGAAAAGGGATGAAAGCACTTAGGCAGCAGTGCTGACTCCATCCTGTACCCTTAAACTTTGTGCCCTTATTGTCTGAAGATCATGTGTTTACTTAATGGATCTTAAACCAGGTGTAATCTGGGTTTACCACATCATTCCAATGCAATTTCAAGATGCTATGGTCCAAAACATCTCATCCACCTCCTGGTCCTAGTCGCATGCTATCCAAGGAACGGTCTACCTGCATACTTACTCTAACCTAACTGGACAGACCATTCCTGGGATAGAACTCAATGACATGTTTTACTTAATGGATCTTAAACCAGGTGTAATCTGGGTTTACCACATCATTCCAATGCAATTTCAAGATGCTATGGTCCAAAACATCTCATCCACCTCCTGGTCCTAGTCGCATGCTATCCAAGGAACGGTCTACCTGCATACTTACTCTAACCTAACTGGACAGACCATTCCTGGGATAGAACTCAATGACATGTTTTACTTAATGGATCTTAAACCAGGTGTAATCTGGGTTTACCACATCATTCCAATGCAATTTCAAGATGCTATGGTCCAAAACATCTCATCCACCTCCTGATCCTAGTCGCATGCTTGCCAAGGAACGGTCTACCTGCATACTTACTCTAACCTAACTGGACAGACCATTCCTGGGATAGAACTCAATGACATGTTTTACTTAATGGATCTTAAACCAGGTGTAATCTGGGTTTACCACATCATTCCAATGCAATTTCAAGATGCTATGGTCCAAAACATCTCATCCACCTCCTGGTCCTGGTCACATGCTATCCAAGGAACGGTCTACCTGCATACTTACTCTAACCTAACTGGACAAACCATTCCTGGGATAGAACTCAATGACATGTTTTGCACCCCCCCCAAATCAAATTCCTTGGACCTCCGTTAATAAGAAGTTATGTACTCACCATAATGGTCCATTTGAGTTGTTCATTTCGCCTTCATTCTTGACTGATGGATTCAGAGCCGATCCATCGGCTTGGGCACAGCCACATGCAAACTCGAGGTCTTCCAGTAGCTCGAGGCCAAGCCCCACTCCCATGATGCACTGTGAATTACCTCAGATCTTGTTTGCTGCATGTACAATAACCATATAATGAGCTATCCTCCTATGGAAAGTAAGAAGAAATCGAGCAACCAGGATGACACCAACATCTAGGCCAGCTATCAGCCAGGAGGGGGAAGGAGGGAGGGACGTAAGAATGAAGGCGAGATGAACAACTCACATGGAAAGTTATGGTGAGTACATAACTTCTTAATGTGAAGTTGTTTAATCTCGCCGTTCATTCTTGACTGATGGGTAACATCCCTAGCACCATCAATCTCGGGTGGTTCACGGGTGTACATTTTTCAGGACTGTGGACCCAAAGGAAGCCCTGTCCCTGCAGGCCTTTATCAACTTTGTAATGTGTGATAAAGGTATGAGGTTTTGACCAAGTGGCTGCTGCACAAATGTTATCAAGGGGCAGTTTGGCTGAAAACGCAGAGGATGTAGAAACTGCTCTGGTTGAGTGAGCTTTAATCTTGTGTTGCAAAGGCATGTTAGCAGCTGAATAGACAAAGGTGATACAATCAGATAACCATTTAGACAGAGTTGTTTTAGCCACTGGTCTACCTTTCCTGGATTCAGAGAATGAAACAAAGAGCTGGTCTGACTTCCTGATATCTTTTGTTCTATCTAAATAAAATCTGAGCTGTCTGTGAACATCCAAGTTTGTGCAGCATATACTCCAACGAGTTGGAATGATTAGGGAAGAAAACTGGCAACTCAATAACTTGATCGATATTGGTTTCTGAACAAATTTTGGGCAAAACCGAAGGATTTGTCTTGAGTGATACGCTGTCAGCATGAAAAATCAAATAAGGAGGGCTGATAGATAAAGCCTGAAGCTCTGACACACTGCAGGCAGAAGTAATAGCTACCAGAAAAAGAAGTTATGTCTTATCATAACGTTCCATCTGAGTTGTTCATCTTCTTCTAGTCATCACTGATGGGTTCGGTTCTGAGCCCTCGGAACAGAGTCGGCCTTATACCAAGCTTGCGTGCACCAAAAAATCTCGAGCTAAGCTGCTACCCACAATTCCCTTCACTCAGTTACCTCAGATCAAGTTTGCATGCAACATATACGAGAAAATAGAAAGTCAGAGGCCATCTCTGCGCAGAAACCCTGAAACACCATAAAGACCCAGAAGATCCGCCAGGAGCCTTTGGCGGGGGTCGGTGGAAGGGTATGATGACTGGAAGAACAACTCAGATGGAACGTTATGGTAAGACACAACTTCTTTATCTGAAGTTGTTAATCTTCTTCCTATTCATCACTGATGGGACAGAATCCCAAAGCTACTTGGAGAACTTGGGTGGCCCTTATGGAAGAACATTCCTGAGTACCATTGAGCCAAAAGCCGCTCTTCCCCTGGAGATCAGATCCAATTTGTAATGCTTGACGAAGGTATGTGGTTTAGCCCAAATGGCTGCTGCACAGATGTCATCCATGGAGGCCTTAGAGTGGAAGGCAACTGATGCTATAATAGCCCTAGTTGAGTGAGCTTTGATTTGACCAAGCTTAGTTTCATTCGTAAGTGAATATAAGAAGCTAATGCAGTCCCTGAGCCATTTTGACAAAGTAACTTTAGATACTGCACATCCCATTCTAGGGCCAGAAAAGGAAATGAAAAGTTGGTCCGACTTGCGAAAGGACTTAGTTCTGTCCAGGTAGAAACGTAATTGTCTATGAATATCCAATGAATGTAGGCAGTATTCTCTCATTTGAATAATTTAGAAAAAATACAGGGAGCTCAATGGACTGGTTAATAGAAAAGTCGGAAACCACCTTGGGAAGAAAGGATGGGTTAGTACAAAGTGATACTCTGTCCTTATGGAAGATCAGATAAGGGCTCTTAATACATAAGGCTTACAAACTCAGATTTCATCTGGGTGAAGTGACTACCACCAGAAATAAGGATTTCCATGACAGGAATTTTAGATCATATGTCGCAGCAGGCTCAAAAGGCGGTAGAGAGAGAGAGACTGAAGAACCCGGGAGAGATTCCATGGCTCCAACGGTTGCCTGATGGGAGGTCTGCTGTGGAAAATTCCCTTGAGGAAGGTCTTGCAAAGTCTAGTGAAAATAAGTGGGACCCCATCTGAACCATTATGGAAGGTGGAAATAGCTGCTAATGGACGCGAATGGTGGAAGCTGATGCACCATTGTCGAACTCAGCAAGATAATGAAGAGTAGTAACTACAGGAGCTGAGAAGGGATCTAGCTTCCAATTATGTGACCAGATAGAGAATCTTTTCCATTTGTCCCTGTAAAGTTTTCTGGTGGATGGTTTATGGGAGTCCAGAATAATATCACAGACAGATGAGGAGGGGGTTTCCTGCCTGGCAATTAACGGAACTGGAGGAACCAAGCCGTCACCTTGAGAGTGGATAGATTTAATGGAGTCAGCCCTTGTGGGTGAGATATGAGGTCCTGATGAGTGTCTAGGATCCAAGGAGGTTGTAACAGATGAGGTCAGAGGAAGGAAAACCACACTTGACGAGGCCAGAACGGGGCAATGAGGATCACTTTGCTTCTCAACTGAAAAGCTTTCCTTAGAAAAAGGGGAATCAGAGGAATCGGAAAATAAGCATAAAGGAGACCCACAGGCCAATCGTGAATCAAAGCATCTCTTGGTGACTCCCCGTGAGGGGAAAAGAGGGCAAAGTAGCTGCTGCATTTTGTGTTTGAGGGGGAGGCGAAAAGATCGCTGCATGGCTGGCCCCAACGGCTGAAGGTTTCTGCCATCACACTCGGATTGAGAGACCACTCGGGAGGACGGAGGATGCATCTGCTTAGCCTGTCCGCAATCACGTTGGAGCTCCCTGGGTTATGCATTGCGATCAGAAAGCAGTTGGAAGCTATCACCCAATGCCAGATTCTCATGGCTTCGCGACATAGGGGGTAGGATTTGGTTCCTCCCTGTTTATGTACCAGACAACGGACATGTTGTCCGACTGGATAGCAATCGTTCTGGAAGGAGGGGGGGTGGAATGCTTGCAACACCAATAGCACCGCTCTTAACTCCAGGACATTGATGTGCAAGTTGACCTCTATGCTGGACCACGTGCCTTGGACTGACTTTTCCTGGAAGTGCCCCCCCCCCACCCTATCAGGGAAGCATCAGTGGTCACCGTGGCGCTGAGGTGGGGAGCCTGGAAGGGGCGACACCAAAGATTTTCGTCTGTACTCATCCACCAGAGGAGATCTTGTTTTCACGTGTTGGTGATGAGAATCTGTGAGCTCAAGGGATGAAGATTGGATATCCACTGGGACAGAAGGAGCCATTGTAGTAGTCTCATGTGTAATCTGGCCAGCGGAACAATTGGGATGGCTGCTGCCATAGACCCCAGAGCCTGAAGAACTTCCCTTGCAGACACCTTTCTTTGACAGAGCATCACTTGAAGTTGTGTCCTTAATCTCTGAAGCCTGTGAGGGGGAAGAGAGACCAGACTTGACTGAGTGTTGAATATAGCCCCTATAAATTCCAACTGTTGCAAGGGCTGAAGGTTGGATTTTTCCCAGTGGATGGTGATGCCCAGAGACTCCGCTAGAACTAGAGTGTAGCGGAGGGCCCTGACCAGAAGGCGCTTAGTGGGGGCGGAGAGGAGCCAATTGTCTAAATAAGGAAACACCTGGAATCCCTGAAGTCTCAGATGAGCTGTGACCACTGCTAGGCATTTCGTGAACACTCCGGGGGCCGTCGAGAGACCGAATGGCAGGGCTATGAATTGGTAGTGACTGGCTCCCAGCCAGAAGTGAAGGAGACTCCTGGAGCGCTTGTCCATTTTGATGTGGTAATACGCATCCTGGAGATCTAACGAGCACATCCACACACCCTCCCGCAGAAAGGGGAGGATGGATTGAATCGTGACCATGCGGAACTCGGTCTGAACCACTGATTTGTTTAGTTGGCTGAGATCCAAAATGGGTCTCCAGTCCCCGGTCTTCTTTGGCACTAAAAAGAATCTTGAGTAAAACCCTGATCTGCACTGGTGTGGGGGGACCTGTTTAATGACTCATTTTTGACATAGCTTTCGTATTTCGGAAGCTGCCTCCTCCCTTTGACTGGGTGGAACATCGGGAATGGATTTCGGAGGTCTTGGATTAGAGATAAGGGGAATGTGATAGCCTCTGGAAATTATTCTCTGCAACCACTAATCGTTTGTAATGGAGAGCCAGGCAGCTTGGTGCAGAGAGAAACGCGCACAGACTGCTTCCAGAGTAAATCAATTGGGCAGCGCTTCAGGAACGCTGATACAGTCTTCCCGAGAAAGAATCTCTGGAGTCCTGATTTTGGGGATCCCCTCTGCCCCGAAAGGGGCGTCTTCCATTACTGGAACCCCCTCTGCCTCTGGGGTAGTCCTTACCACGTGCGTCACGGAAAGGACCTTGAGACTTCTTGTGCCACAACTTTTCACTTCTCTGGTTCCTGGAGATGGAACGCTGAGGTTTGGAAAAATGTAGACCCACAGCAGACAAGGTTTTCCCGTCCTGTTCTCACCTGGCTAATGTATCCTTGACCATAGCACCGAACAAAGCTGATGGTTCGATAGGGGCATTTAAAAAGGAAGACTTGAAGGAGTCCGAGAGGTCACAAATGCGCATCCAGGCATTTCATAACTACTCCTGCACTCGCAGCTCTAGCCGCTCCTTCGATTGCGTGGGACAGCAACCTCATGGACGAATTGGAGATTGACTCTAGGGTGGCAAGTTTGGAAGCAACTTTATCACGTGCGCCATCCGAAACTTGACCCGCGTGGGTTCCAGAGAGCTAGCTCGGAGATGAGATCTCACTGCAGCCTTGTAAAATGTGCCAGAAAGTTCAGACACCTGACAGTAAAGGTCGCTGATGCAAAAACTCGCTTCCCTAACCTGTTCACCACTCGGGAATCTCTGGGCAGGTGAACAGCATGACTTTCCTCTGCAAGGTCCTTTTTCGTGGCTGCCGCCACCACCATAGCGTCTACTGGCAAACCTCTTGACCAGTAGGGTTGATCCTCTGGAGGGGAGAGTATCTTATCTGATCTCCTGGAGATGGTCTCAATGGAGTTGGGGTTCTTCCATGGCCGTTGCACGATGAGCTCGACCAACTCATCAGCGGGGGGCGTCACCCAAGAAGTAGAGGGCCGAGAGCGGAAGGCCTGCAGGAATATGGATTCCTGCGAGTAAGGATTGGAGGGCTTCCAGTCACCCCTCTGCTTCAAGATTTCCAGGATGTCTCCAAAGGAGACATCATCAGGGGTGACCGTGGGGATCCTTCCCCATCACCATAGTCCGTATCTTCCATGAGGGACTCCTCTGGGGAGTCCATGTGTTTCCTCTTACACGCCCGTTTCTGAAGGGATTCTTCAGTGGGAGCATCCGAAGAAGACTCAGAAAGGGAAATACCCTGAAAAGGGGTTTCCTGGGCCTTGTGCTCTCGGGGTCCTGGAGGGATGGTCTTTGACAACTGTGGCTCAGAGGGAACTGGTGGGATGTCCGACGTAGGAGGACTGCTCGAAGCGAGCACCCTCTCCATCACCTGGAAAGCAGACCCGCCTGAAGAAGAATGGGAGCCCGGAATTGAAGGAGACCATTTCGGAACCGGGGTCACACCCCTCTCCATGTGGTCTGCTCCTGGGGGCGGAGCCCCAAACAAAACCAGGGCTGGAGTCACCCTCGGTCCCGAGGACGGAACCGACAACACAACCGGAACCGTGGCTGGAAGAGAGGTTTCCACTCCCCAATCATGAGATTGAGGAAGGGTGGGTTCAGACGGGACTGACACCCAAAGGGGCCTCGGAGCCTCAGACACGGTCGTCTCACAGATGTCGGAAATATGAGCCTCAGAACAGAGGGATCCAAGGGAGGAGTATGTAGGGGTCGCCGGTATAATAAACCCAAAGCCCAGAGTGGGATGGGGTCTAGGAAAATTTGTAATTCCCCTGGCAGTCAGCAGCTGATCAAAAAGGCGCACCACATCCAATTCTGAAAGGCTCCTAGTGGACCTTACCGATGCCCCTGAGGGGGAATCAGGCCGGTCCAAAAAGGGGTTGAAGGCTTGTCCAGCAAATGGATCCACAAACAAGGTGTACTGGGTCCATGGTGAATTAAAGAATGGCAAGATTCGAGTTTGGAAACCGGCAACAAGGGAATGACCGGAGCAGAGAACGGGCTTGCAGCAGAGGTCACAGCTGGGGTGGAGGTCAATAGCAGCTCCAAAGCTGTCGGAACAGACATCGGAGAAGAAATGGGGGACGTCGGTGCCGAGGTAAAGACAGGCAAACTGGTCGGAACCAAGGTTGTAGTGGGCGCCGAAATCGAAGCTGGAACAGGCACCGACAAATCGACCTCAATATGAATCACTGGAGCCAAACTAGGAGCAGAGATGGTCAGAACCGCGGGGGCGATACGGTGCTTGGTAGAAGTCCTGTGGGCCTTGTGCTTATGGCTTTTGCCCCGTCACCGGCCGGTGAAGAGGGGTCTGAACGAGGACGTTTCTTGTCCACAGAAGGAGGGGATGAGACCTCAGACGCAGAAATAGCCTGCGAAAAAGGCGAAAGAAGCAGGCCCTTAAGAATCAACTTGTTGCGTCTTTCATTCAGCGTCTGCTGACTGAAGTTGGTACAAATATCACAAGGAGGTTTCACCGATAAGTGCGGATCCCCCAAACAATACACACACTCTTCATGTAAATCACTATTCGGGAAGTTTACCACCGCAAGAGGAGCAGTGTTTAAACCCCGTAGTCCCTTTCTTTTCGAACATAAGAGGAAACACACACACACACTAAAGTAGAAGAAAGTGTAGAGAGAGAAAGAGAGGGAAATACCAACAATGGTACTGGGAATACCACAAGGGTAGAGCTGAGTGGGTAGCTGGAGAGCTCAGTGAAACGCTGCTATAGGGCTGCGCAGCAAACGAGATCTGAGGTAACTAAGTGAAGGGCATTGTGGGTAGCAGCTTAGCTAAAGAGTTTTTGGTGTACGCAAGCTTGGTATAAGGTCGACAGTGTTCGGAGGGCTCGGAACCGAACCCATCAGTGATGAACAGGAAGAAGATTAGCAACTTCAGATAAATGGTTTTCCACGACAAATATTTGAGGTCACAAAATGATGCTGGTTCAAATGGGGGGAGGATTACACGTGACAGCATAAAATTTATATTCCATGGAGAATAGGAAGTTTTCACAGGTGGTCTCATATGAAATGCCCCCTTGAGAAAGGC
Organism: Protopterus annectens; assembly: GCF_019279795.1. NCBI lineage: Eukaryota > Metazoa > Chordata > Ceratodontiformes > Protopteridae > Protopterus > Protopterus annectens. The sequence continues at coordinate 514,851,885 of NC_056745.1, forward strand.
CTTGGATAACTTGTGGGACATATTTAACCTGTCAATCCCAAGATGAAAATTAGATATAGCAGCCAACTGGACCCAAACTATTGCTGCTGCCACTCCTTTGTTAAAAATCATAGTCAAGAATTCTAGTATGGATGTCAAGGAGGCTTGGTAAGGATCAATATTATGCTTACAGGCCCATATGGAAAATCTCTTCCACTTACTAAGATATAATCTTCTAGTGGATGGCTTATGAGAAGACAAAAGGATCTGTTTTGTCTCAATGGAAAAGTTATGAAGCCTGGCTATGAGGGGAACTGGAGCAGCCAAGCCATCAGCTTCAATGACTGCAGACAGGGATGAAGGTCCCCCGACGGATGTGTCAGAAGGTCTGGAACTGGGTCCAGAATCCAGGGATCCTCCAAGAGATGATGTTGAAGGAATGGGAACAATATCTGCCGAGGTCAATGAGGGGCTATAAGGATGATGGTCCTACCCAGGGATTTTGCTTTCTATAGAACCTTGGGTATCAATGGTTTTGGTGGAAATGCATACAGGAGACCCAGGGGCCAATCGTGCACGACTGCATCCTTCAGGGCTTCTCCTGGAGGGGGAATCAGGGCAAAGTAGCTTCTGTATTTTGTGTTGATGTGACTGAAAAAAAGGTCGCAGCAAGACTGGCCCCATTTGTGGAAAATCCTGTCTGCAATCTTTCTTGAGGGACCACTCGGGTGGCAACAAGATTGCCCTACTTAGTTTGTCTGCTATCACGTTTGATCTCCCTGGGATGTGCGTTGCCAACAGAAAGCACTGGGAGGAAACAGTCCATTGCCAAACTCTGAGGACTTCTCGGCAAAGGGGGTAAGATCTGGTTCCCCCTTGCTTGTTCAAGTACCAGACTGTTGACATATTGTCTGTCTGAATCACAATCGTTCCTAGAGGAAGAGAGTCCTGGAAGTACTGCAACGCCAAAAGTACTGCTCTCATCTCCAGAACATTAATATGCAAGTGTGACTCCTGATCGGTCTATGTGCCTTGGGCAGTCTTTCCCTGAAAATGCCCCCCCGCACCCTATCAGGGAAGCGTCCGTGGTCACAATGGCTACTGAAGGGGGTAGAACAAAAGGGCATCCTATGATGACATGAAGAGACGTCAACCACCACTGGAGATCTTTCTTGCAAGAGCTCGTAATCAATATCGTGTGGTCCATAGGTAGTTCCTGGTAAGACCACTGAGTGAACAGCCATTGAGGGATCCGCATATGCATTCTTGCTAATGGTATGGCTAGGACTGCTGCAGCCATCATACCCAATACTTTCAGAACTTCTGAAGCTGGTGCTCTGTCTTTCGATACCAATGTGCTGACATGCTGATGAAGAAGGACTTTTCCGTGGTTGAAGTGTCTAGCTCTGCCCCAATAAAAACGATATGCTGCGATGGTGACAAGGCAGACTTTTCCGAGTTGACTAATACCTGAATGATTGCAGAGTGACAGTGTACTCCTGTGCCTGGTGGTGGCGGTAAGGAGCCAATCGTCTAGGTATGGAAACACCTGGAATCCTAGATGTCTCAGGTGAGCCGTGACCACTGCCATGCATTTGGTGAACACTCTGGGGGCTGTAGTGAGACCGAAGGGCAGGGCTCGAAACTGAAAATGATTGGCTCCCAGCCGGAAACGCAGGTGATCTCTGGATGGCCTGGCCATCTCTATGTGATAGTACGCATCCTTGAGATCAATCGAGCACACCCAATTGTCTTTCCCTAAGAAGGGAAGTATAGAATGAAGCGTGACCATCCAGAACTTCTCTTTCTTTACATATCAGTTGAGTCTGCTGAGGTCCAAAATGGGTCTCCAGTCCCCTGTTTTCTTTGGAACCAAAAAGAATCTTAAGTTCCGGATCCTGTCTGGATGACTCTTTTTTTTTGTAGCAACTTTCGGACCTCTATAGTTGCTTGTTCCCTATAACTTTGTGAAACGTCTGGGATTCTCCTTATGGACGGGGGGTGTGGGGGGGTGGCTAATGGTATGAAGTACCCTCTGGAAATGATACTTTGTAGCCAGCTATCTGTTATTTTGTGCCAGGCTTCTGGGTACAAAGATAAGTGATCCCCAACTGCCTCCAGAGCAGGACAGTCGGGCCTCCTTTCAGGAATGTTGATAGGGTTGCCCAGAGAAGTGATCTCTGTCACCCTGATGTTGCAGAACCCTTCTGCCACGAAAGTGGCAACTTCCACTACTACCCCCTCCTCTGCCCTTGAAGGGGGGGTTCAACAAGTGTGTCCTAAAGGCTCCTTGGGCTTTCCGGAAAGTACAGTTGTGTACACTTACCATAAATGTAGATGTTCGAGTGTATTCACTGTTGCAGTCATTACATTTGGGTAATCTGCTGGCAGGTTGCCCTCAGTCGGCCTGAATTCCAAAGTCTTGGGTCCTGCGTCGGTTGCAGTCTTCTGTTCCATGATGTCAGGGGTATAAAACATGCAGCCAACGCCATTTTCTTTAGTTTTTCTTGCCCCCGATATCAGGTACCCCCATAAAGGTAGCAATATTATATATAAATATATACATGCATCAATATAAACTTTACCTTCATCTACAAGCAAATACACCACATAGGTTGTAGAGGATAGAGAAGGAAAGATAAACTTTAGAATGACAGGGGGATGGCGGGAGGGTAACCTGAACTGAAACAGTGAATACACTCTAACATCTACATTTATGGTAAGTGTACACAACTGTACTATGTTCTTCGTGTTAATCCCAAAGCTATGGTTGGCAGGCTGGAGCTAAACAGCATTAGGTGCGGCTATAAGGCGCTGCAGCACTGCAGTGGCAAAGCCTGCACTGGACATAGAGTAGAGAGGCAAATGGTAATGCTTTGTAAAGGTGTGAACAGAACTCCAAGTAGCAGCCTCTAGAATGTCTTTGGTTGGTACTCCTCTGAGAAAGGCTGCTGAAGTAGCTGCAGCTCTGGTGGCATGAGACCTAATGCCCTTGGGCATAGGTTTACCATGGTCTTATTTTACATTAAGAGGGTTCGTGGTCTGCACTCTTGTGGGAGGAGAGGCTGGACTCTGCCCTTCTGAGCTGGGAATTTCTGGTTAAAGGCTTAGAGTGCATGCATATCTGAACTGCTTCTTACTGAAGTTGGGGCGCCTTGTTTGCTGTGGCATAGACTGGATTCGGGCCTGCTGGATCTAGCTTTGTTTGTGTAACTTGAGCACTAATCCAGGCATTCTCTAAAGTATTCAATTGTATTTATTACTGCTTGGTAGTGACTTGATTAAAGTGTAGCTATCATTCTAAGTCTTTTGGATTAAGCACTTGGGCTTCAGACCAGTTGTTTTACATTAGGAAGGTTTCTGGCATGCACTGTGGTGGCAGGACAGGTAGCTTTCATCCTTCTAAGTTGGGAACTGCTGATTGAGAGCCCAGTGTCTGTTATTCTTAAAGTGTATTAGTTCTGGTCTAAGCACTTGGGCTTCAGGCCAGTTATTTTACATTAAGAAGGTTCGTGGTCTGCACTCTTGTGGGAGAAGAGGCTGGACTCTGCCCTTCTGAGCTGGGAATTTCTGGTTAAAGGTTTATAGTGCCTGAATATTTGAACTGTATCTTACTGAAATTGGTACACCTTGTTTGCTGTAGCATAGACTAGATCCAGGCCTGCTGAATCTAGCTTTGTTTGTTTGCTTGTTATTTCCCTGGAACGCTAATTCCACCTAATACGCGGCTTCTCAGTGCTTCTGTGGATCACTAGTGATATCTGCATTGCTTACTGTAATTATTTCCTTGATTCACTTGAAAGAAAGTTACTGTTTGTCGTTTTAGCATTTAAGTTACCTGTAACACATTGCACTTAAGTTATCTGGCACTTGCTCACTAAAGCAATTATATAAGTCAGCACTAAAAATTAAAAGCACTACACCCTCACTCCCCACTGGCCCTTGTTTTCAATTATTAAGGAATTCCCAATATTATTCTAGCATGTCCAAAGGTCAGTTGTCAATCTCCTCTCCGGTCCAGCTGGTGAATCTGGGAATCTTGAGGCAATGTTACAACTGCCTCATGTACACAGACAACCCTCGCCTCCTCCCAACAAATTCCAACACATGTGAGAGATGCAACCATATAGCCAAACTGGAGGCTAAGCTCTCTCAACTCAGTACTGGCATAACCAGTCAGGAGCAGAAGGAAACCACACTCACTACAATTCCAGACTCACATAGACCTACCATGACAGCAAACCAAACACATAATCACACAGAAACATACTCGGAGGCTCTAAATAAAGATCTGCCTAAGCAGCAGTCTGTTTGATCAACTGTGGATTAAATGGTGTTTTACTGCATTCCTGGTCGGTGCCTTATTGTCAGCATCTGTTAACCTGTGATTGATGGTCGTGGTTCCTAAGCAGCAGAGACCTCCAAAGCAGACACAAAAGCAACCGCTACCTCAAAACAAAACACGTGCAACACATCTCACAAAGCCAGTGTGCCGAACAGTCACAGCCCTTAAGACTAAACAACACACCTGATACACTTGTAATAGGTGACTCTATCGTCAGGCACACTGACGTCCCGCTCACCAGGCTGAACAAGGAGAGGGTCACGGTGAGCAGCCTGTCAGGCGCTAGGATCCGCCACATAACACAAGCACTCAGGTCACTCCAAGGCAAGTACAAATATGACTCAGTCATTGTCCATGCTGGTGTGAATGACCTGAGACGCACCTCCTGGACTACATGAAAGAGACATAAAGGAGCTCTCTGAGCATGTAGCCCAGGCCGGTATGACCCTGACCTTGAGTAGCATCTTACCCTCACCAAGAATTATGCCACAATATGAAGACAAGATGATCAATTTCAACAATTGGCTTAAGTACTGGTGTCATTCAAAGGGGATCCAATGCCTGTCAGCTTGGGATGATATGCTCGACAAGCCATGCTGAGCTAGGGACGGCTTGCACCTGTCATCCCTGGGCTTTCGGATATTGGCAAAGGCTCTTGCTACCCCCATAGTGCTTTTTTTAGGCAAGGCTCAAAAGACAAACCCACCTCCATAGGTATCACAAGGGATAAGAAACTAAGAGTAATGCTACTCAAAGCCAGAAGTCTAAACCTCAAGATGCACGCACTCAACTCTCCTTAGCATGGAGAACATCGATATCTGTGCAGTAACAGAAACCTGGCTCAGGGCTCCCGAGAGCACCCCAGCACTACTAGGTTATACCTCATACCATGCTTTTCGGCCCCAAAACTTGGACCGAACCACAAAAGGAGGGGGAGTATCGATATTCATCAAAGATACCCACACCTCCAGATTGGTAGCAAAGCACGAAGCATCAGAGACTATCCATGTGCAACTAACAGTGGGTAAAACTGCCTTCCAGTTTATAGCCTGCTACAGACCACCCTCCCAAACCCAGGAACCCCACTCGGCCTTCCTGAGAACACTGGAAAATATGAAGGTCTCTCCAAACGCCATTATATTGGGCGAATTCAACTACCCAAATATAGACTGGGAGCATTACTCTAGCTCCAATACTCTAGCCCAAAGGTTCCCAAAATTTATAAACTCAAATGCTATGGAACAACTTATCACTCCCACAAGAGGGGAAAACATACTGGACCTGATCGCCACCAACATGGGGACTCTATGCTCCAGACCAGAAGTGTATCCCTCACTGGTAAGATCAGACCATAAACTAATCTCACTGGATATTCACATCCCGACCCCACCCCCTGCCCAGAAAACCACAGTGAAAAACTTCTCTAAAGCAAATTTTACACTCCTCAAAACCGAGGTGGAATCCTTCAAAGCCCCTGTGCCTGTGGAAAATACAGCCCAGACCGCAGAATCCTTTATAAACGCATTCTATGAACACCTTCAGGAATGCATGGATCATGCGATCCCAAATAAAACCAAGACCCAATCCTCCAAAGGCAGACATCCTGTCTGGTGGACCCCAGCCATAAACAAACTATACAATAGAAGGAGGAAGCTACTAAATGATAGAGCAAAATCCCAAAAAGGGAAGGCATCACTGATCAGTATTAGCAAAACACTACGGGCACTCATAAAATTGTCCAAGGCCAGCTTCGAGAGAAAAATTGCACAGGACAATAAGGATAATCACAAGGCTTTCTTTAGTTATGTTAGGAACCTGGGGGGTAATTCCCAGATATACTCAGAATTAGTCCAAAATGACAAAAAATACTGAACCCACAGACATTGCCAACATCCTAGCTGACAGGTTCAGCACAAACTTCTCCCCCCCCTCCCCACCAAAACGGCAAATATCTATCCCAGCAGAGTGCTGCCCCCCTGACATCTCAGATGCTCAGGTAAGAGCCGCCCTCTCCAAAGCAAAAAAACACAGCATTAATGGGACCAGACGGTGTCCCGGCTGCCCCACATGAACTCCAAGAAGAGCTAAACCCAAACATAAAACTACTGTTCCATCTCAGCCTTACTACAGGATATGTGCCCAAAGAGTGGCGTACAGCAACAGTGGTCCCTCTCCATAAAGGTGTTGCCTCAACGGATCCTGGAACCACTTCCCATAAGCCTGACTAGCTTGGTCTGCAAAGCTATGGAAAGGATCATCATGGACCTCATAAATAAAGATATTACGGACCTACAGACACTGGATCCTACCCAGTTCGGCTTTGTTAAGGGCAGATCCTCCCTCTTAAACCTGGTTGATTTCTTTGAAACAGTCACCAAGGCGATTGACGAGAGGAAGGTGGTCCACACAGCCTACCTGGACCTCGCAAAAGCCTTTGATACAATACCCCACTCGGGCATTATAGATAAGCTCACCAGCTTAAATATAAACCCCTATGTCACTAGATGGATTGCAAACGGGCTCAAAGACAGAACCCACATGGTTAGAATTGCTGGAGCCATGTCAGACTCCAAACCAGTTACAAGTGGTGTCCCACAAGGCTCAGTTCTGGGACCTCTCTTGTTCGGTATATATTTCTCGGAGGTACAGGCCAACACAGAAGGACTGTGGCTGACCAAGTTCGCAGATGACTGCACACTGGGCGCCATAATCGACTCTCCAGCCGACACAAGCATCCTCCAAAAGGGCCTCATAGAAATAGACAACTGGTGCCAGAGCCATGGCCTCAAGCTAAATGCCAAAAGTGTATAGTCATCCCCTTTGGCAAAAACAAAGTGCCCACAAATTACCACATAGGTGATAATCCATTAAGTACAGAAGTAGTAATTGGGGACCTGGGGACCCAAGTTGATAGCAATCTCTCATTTGACAACCACGTGGCCAAAGTGGTTAGAAAAACATTTTATATAGCCCACCTAATCATGAAGGGATTCACATCTAGATCAGGGGAGGTCATCGTGCCTCTTTACTCATCCCTCATCAGGCCCATAATTGAGTACAATGCCCCTTTTAGGATGTACCTTACCAGACACTTGCAGCAACTGGAAAGACCCCAAAAGTACCTCACCAAGTGGATCAAAGGGCTCAAACAGATGCCATATGCTGCCCGATTAAAGAAACTCCAGCTCTACTCAGTGGCATAAACTGCCCTGGGGATCCAAGCCATTAATGCAAACTGACTGCTAACATCTCTTTCATGTTGATATGTAGATGCTATAGTCTGGCAGGCCACTTGTCTTGTATCCACTTTCCATTTAGATGAGCTCCCAAGCAATGTCTGAGACATCTGTCGTTAGAATCTGACTCGCCTCTGGCCAGGTCACAGAGAGTCCCTTGTTTAGGTGACATTCCTGAGCCCACCACAAAATTCCTTTTGAATGCAAGGTATTATTTGAATGACAGTGTCCAAATCCTGGCAGTGCTGTGTCCATACATTTTTGAGATACCATTGCAGCTTCCTCATATGCAGTTTGGCATTGGGAAGCACCAGAATACAAGATGCCATGAACCCTAAGGCTTGAAGGACTGTCCTTGCAGTCAGCCTGGACTGAAGAGATAGTTGATGGAAGTAACTGGAAAGATTCTTTTGCTTGTCCGGGGTTAAAAGGCCATCTGGGCTGCTGTATTCAGTCTCACACCCAGAAAGCACATGTCTTGAGAGGGTACTAGACTGGACTTTATTTCGCTCACAGAATACCCTAGGCATCTTAGCACTGCTATGACATAATCCAAATGCTGTAGAAGGTCTTCCTTTTCTTGAGCTAGAATCAGGCAGTCGTCCAAGTAAGGATAGATTTGAATTCCTTTTAGCCTGAAGTAAGCTATCACTGAGCCAGAACCTTTGTGAATACTCTGAGCAGTGGATAAGCCAAAGGCAATGCAGAGAACTGATAATGAGAATTTCCAGCTCGAAAACGCAGATACTTCCTGCAACTTAGTCTTATAGGCACATGAAGGTAAGCTTCCTTGAGATCTAAAGTTACCATCCAGTGATCCTTGCCCAGCAGAGGTAAAAGCTGTTGTAACGTCAACATTTTGAACTTGGGAATGTCCAGATAAGTGTTGAGGATAGATAAATCCAAAATTGGCCTCCACGTGTTCCCCTTCTTCGGTACTAGGAACAGGCGAGAATAAAATCCTAGGCCCTTTCTGGCACAGGAACTGGCTGAATGGCCCCTATGTGGAGCAACAGAGAAATTTGCTTGTGAGCCTCTTGTAGAGGAGGAATGTCTGGCATGCCTTTGAAAGGAGGCATGGTATGGAAATAAAACCTGTAACCGTGGTGAATGATATCCAGAACCCATCTGTCTTGGGTAATTAAATCCCAATTTTCTTTGAAAAGAGACAGCCTTCCTCCCAAAGGTGCTGCCAGGCGAGAATGTACTGGCAGCTGAAAAGGCAGGTCATTGGGTCTGCTTACTTAAAGGACTGACCCCTGCCCTCACCAGAAGTCTGAGCAGGGAACCCTGTCCTAGGCCTAAAAGAACCTTGAGCTCTGCCCCTACCACGTCTAGACCTACCCCTAGACTGGGAATCATAAAGCAGGATAAGTCCATCCCTTAGTAGGCCAATTTCTACTAAACTTCGGAGGCTGCACCTGCAAAAAATCCTTAACAGTTTGCATAGACTTAGCCTTGTCCTCCATTTTCTTTAAGACTGCTTCCACAGGCGAACCAAACAACACATCAGACTGCAAAGGAGCATCCAAAATCCTTGTTTTAACATGCTCAGCTAAATTCTGATCTCTCAACCAGGCATGCCTACGAACAGAACCAGTGGCAGCCACCCTCGAGGAGGCCTGCACAGCATCAAAACCACATTGCAAGGAATGTTTACCCACCTGTTCAGACACATGAACTAAATCCTGCAACTCTTTACACTCAATACCTTCTGCCAGAGCATCCACCTTAGATTTCAATTGTGAAAGGAGATAATTCTGATATTTTAACATGTGAAACTGACAATTCAACGCCTCATGGCTAAAGTGGAAGAAGTATACACTTTCTTTCCCCATCTATCCAAAGCCCTTGCCTCTTTATCAGGAGGAACAGGATTTTTAACAACAGAGGCCTTCACACCTTTAGGCCCCTGAGAGACAGCGTTTCCGGTCTGCCCTAGGACTCTTAAAAGATACTTATGAGCTTCAGGCACCCTATAGTACCTATCCGGTTTAACTGGGGCAGGAGGCAAAGAATCAGGATTGAGGGAAGCCTCTGCAAAACATCTTCCACCACATTCAGAACAGGAGGTATAGCTAAAGGCCTATGCTGGGGTAAAATAAGAATTCCATAAGGCTCTTCCTGGAATCAGAGAAATCTTGACCTTCCCATTTAAAATGCTCCCTCATGGAATGCAGAGTCTCTGAAAATGAAAAATCCTCAGGAGGAGAAGCAGAAGGAGTAGAATCATCCACATCAGAATCAGAATAAGGAGGATACTCCTGCAAGTCTTCAGTCAAGACTCAGAAGCCTCCGAACATTGCGCAAAACTCTCAAACTCAGGTTCCACCCTAGGCCTCTTATCAGGAGGGCATAGAACCTCTAATCATAGTAATCAAATCCTCTGCCATTTTAAGCATATGTTTCTTGTGCAAAGACCCTGAAGCACTAGGAGAAACCCCACTGAAGTTAAACTTGGCCTGCCTCTCAAAGAAGCCTTGGAAACAGAAGGGGAGGCTCTAACCACCTTAGGAAGAGAGAGGGAAGAACAGCCACCTGAGAAGCCCTCAGCCTGGCCTACTTCCTCATGCAGGATACATCCTGTAACAGTAAAGTCTCCCTGAGACTCCAAAGAAACACCTGGCAAAACCTCCGCTCCACTGAGCCTTCTAAAGATCCGACGCCTGGGACTGTCGGTTCTTCCACTCTAGGCTTTGCTGCTTTGTCCTTGCGCTTTTGCTTTTGGCGCCGGAGCTCCAACGGCATTTTATAATTACAACGCTTCCCAAAACTAACCTGGCACAGTCTAACCTTCTCTTAATAGTGCTTGTTAAATCTAGCACAAGAGCGGCATCCAACAACGCTGTGCTCAGGCCCTAAACAAGGTATACACAAAGTATGGTAATCCCTATGAGGTATCTGTTTCCCACAAGAAATACAGTTATTCACTTTTTCTGACATCCGTTAAATACTGAGGCAAGAAAAACCAAAATATTCCCCAACGGGTACTTAGCCAACTTTGATTCGTCTGAAACTCTGACTTCAGAAACTTTCAGAACGCCAACCTGCACTCGCAAAATTGCTTCTGCATCGGACCATGCGGCAAAAAAGACTGAGGATATGACGTCGGTCATGCGCATTAGTACCCTGACGTACTGACGTCAGTCTAATGCGCCCTGACCGACGTCAGCCATATACTTTGGTATTCGGGCCGACTGGACAGCGGACTACCCAATAGTTAGGACTGCAGCAATGTGGAATGAAGAACATCCACACTCACTACAATTCCAGACTCACATAGACCTACCACGACAGCAAACCAAACACATAATCACACAGAAACATACTCGGAGGCTCTAAATAAAGATCTGCCTAAGCAGCAGAGACCTCCAAAGCAGACACCCAAGCAACCGCTACTTCAAAACAAAACACGTGCAACACATCTCACAAAGCCAGTGTGCCGAACAGTCACAGCCCTTAAGACTAAACAACACACCTGATACACTTGTAATAGGTGACTCTATCATCAGGCACACTGACGTCCCGCTCACCAGGCTGAACAAGGAGAGGGTCACGGTGAGCAGCCTGTCGGGCGCTAGGATCCGCCACATAACACAAGCACTCAGGTCACTCCAAGGCAAGTACAAATATGACTCAGTCATTGTCCATGCTGGTGTGAATGACCTGAGACGTACCTCCCTGGACTACATAAAAAGAGACAAAGGAGCTCTCTGAGCATGTGGCCCAGGCCGGTATGACCCTGACCTTGAGTAGCATCTTACCCTCACCAAGAATTATGCCACAATATGAAGACAAGATGATCAATTTCAACAATTGGCTTAAGTACTGGTGTCATTCAAAGGGGATCCAATGCCTGTCAGCTTGGGATGATATGCTCGACAAGCCATGATGCTTCGCTAGGGACGGCTTGCACCTGTCATCCCTGGGCTTTCGGATATTGGCAAAGGCTCTTGCTACCCCCATAGTGCTTTTTTTAGGCAAGGCTCAAAAGACAAACCCACCTCCATAGGTATCACAAGGGATAAGAAACTAAGAGTAATGCTACTCAACGCCAGAAGTCTAAACCTCAAGATGCACGCACTCGAAACTCTCCTTAGCATGGAGAACATCGATATCTGTGCAGTAACAGAAACCTGGCTCAGGGCTCCCGAGAGCACCCCAGCACTACCAGGTTATACCTCATACCATGCTTTTCAGCCCCAAAACTTGGACCGAACCACAAAAGGAGGGGGAGTATCGATATTCATCAAAGATACCCACACCTCCAGATTGGTAGCAAAGCACGAAGCATCAGAGACTATCCATGTGCAACTAACAGTGGGTAAAACTGCCTTCCAGTTTATAGCCTGCTACAGACCACCCACCCAAACCCAGGAACCCCACTCGGCCTTCCTGAGAACACTGGAAAATATGAAGGTCTCTCCAAACGCCATTATATTGGGCGAATTCAACTACCCAAATATAGACTGGGAGCATTACTCTAGCTCCAATACTCTAGCCCAAAGGTTCCCAGAATTTATAAACTCAAATGCTATGGAACAACTTGTTATCACTCCCACAAGAGGGGAAAACATACTGGACCTGATCGTCACCAACATGGGGACTCTATGCTCCAGACCAGAAGTGTATCCCTCACTGGTAAGATCAGACCATAAACTAATCTCACTGGATATTCACATCCCGACCCCACCCCCTGCCCAGAAAACCACAGTGAAAAACTTCTCTAAAGCAAATTTCACACTCCTCAAAACCGAGGTGGAATCCTTCAAAGCCCCTGGGCCTGCAGAAAATACAGCCCAGACCGCAGAATCCTTTATAAACGCATTCTATGAACACCTTCAGGAATGCATGGATCATGCGATCCCAAATAAAACCAAGACCCAATCCTCCAAAGGCAGACATCCTGTCTGGTGGACCCCAGCCATAAACAAACTATACAATAGAAGGAGGAAGCTACTAAATGATAGAGCAAAATCCCAAAAAGGGAAGGCATCACTGATCAGTATTAGCAAAACACTACGGGCACTCATAAAATTGTCCAAGGCCAGCTTTGAGAGAAAAATTGCACAGGACAATAAGGATAATCACAAGGCTTTCTTTAGTTATGTTAGGAACCTGGGTGGTAATTCCCAGATATACTCAGAATTAGTCCAAAATGACAAAAAATACTGAACCCACAGACATTGCCAACATCCTAGCTGACAGGTTCAGCACAAACTTCTCCCCCCCCCCACCAAAATGGCAAATATCTATCCCAGCAGAGTGCTGCCCCCCTGACATCTCCGATGCTCAGGTAAGAGCCGCCCTCTCCAAAGCAAAAAAAACACAGCATTAATGGGACCAGACGGTGTCCCGGACTGCGTCCTACATGAACTCCAAGAAGAGCTAAACCCAAACATAAAACTACTGTTCCATCTCAGCCTTACTACAGGATATGTGCCCAAAGAGTGGCGTACAGCAACAGTGGTCCCTCTCCATAAAGGTGTTGCCTCAACGGATCCTGGAAACTATCGCCCCATAAGCCTGACTAGCTTGGTCTGCAAAGCTATGGAAAGGATCATCATGGACCTCATAAATAAAGATATTACGGACCTACAGACACTGGATCCTACCCAGTTCGGCTTTGTTAAGGGCAGATCCTCCCTCTTAAACCTGGTTGATTTCTTTGAAACAGTCACCAAGGCGATTGACGAGAGAAAGGTGGTCCACACAGCCTACCTGGACCTCGCAAAAGCCTTCGATACAATACCCCACTCGGGCATTATAGATAAGCTCACCAGCTTAAATATAAACCCCTATGTCACTAGATGGATTGCAAACGGGCTCAAGGACAGAACCCACATGGTTAGAATTGCTGGAGCCATGTCAGACTCCAAACCAGTTACAAGTGGTGTCCCACAAGGCTCAGTTCTGGGACCTCTCTTGTTCGGTATATATTTCTCGGAGGTACAGGCCAACACAGAAGGACTGTGGCTGACCAAGTTCGCAGATGACTGCACACTGGGCGCCATAATCGACTCTCCAGCCGACACAAGCATCCTCCAAAAGGGCCTCATAGAAATAGACAACTGGTGCCAGAGCCATGGCCACAAGCTAAATGCCAAAAAGTGTATAGTCATCCCCTTTGGCAAAAACAGACAACTGGTGCCAGAGCCATGGCCTCAAGCTAAATGCCAAAAAGTGTATAGTCATCCCCTTTGGCAAAAACAAAGTGCCCACAAATTACCACATAGGTGGTAATCCATTAAGTACAGAAGTAGTAATTGGGGACCTGGGGACCCAAGTTGATAGCAATCTCTCATTTGACAACCACGTGGCCAAAGTGGTTAGAAAAACATTTTATATAGCCCACCTAATCATGAAGGGATTCACATCTAGATCAGGGGAGGTCATCGTGCCTCTTTACTCATCCCTCATCAGGCCCATAATTGAGTACAATGCCCCTTTTAGGGTGTACCTTACCAGACACCTGCAGCAACTGGAAAGACCCCAAAAGTACCTCACCAAGTGGATCAAAGGGCTCAAACAGATGCCATATGCTGCCCGATTAAAGAAACTCCAGCTCTACTCAGTGGCATACCGCCTGTTCAGAGGCGATCTGTGCCTGACGTATAAAGCCATGTCCAACCCAGAATTAATGGACATGCTGCACCTCAGAAAATCCAAATCCCATCGAGCTACACGCTCGAGAGACTTGAACCTCAGCACTGAAATAAATAGGACATGCTGGAGGGACAGATTCATAACCCAGAGGCTCCCTTCACTCTGGAATAAAATCCCAGTCCAGGTTAGGCAGAGTCTCTCATTGACTCTCCAAGAGGAATCTTGATGAGTGGATGGGAGATCATAGGTTTACCCCGGGTATCACTTCTGTGTCACTGTTAGACAGAGGCACAGTATACTAACCTCGAAAAAGGGCATAGCAAAATAAATTTAAAATGGGTGGCGAAAGCCAAACACATTCTGGCTAGGCTTATAAATGCCCTAAGGCAGATAGCCTAGTATGAACCTATGAACCTATGTAAGTAGCAGAAACGGATGCAGTGGCTTATCCAATTCGAAATTGTCTGCTTTGAAAAAGCCTTTCTTTCTGATCCTGCAGCATATGACACTAGTAATTGCTCAGTTTTTCTTAGAGCCTTAGTCCTGCTCATGTAGAATCTTAGCTGTCTGTGTATGTCCAAGGAATGCAGAATTCTCTCCCCTTTGTTCTGCGGATTTGGATAAAAAGTTGGCAGATGAAATGTTTGGTTAAGAGCCACACTGGAAACCACCTTAGGCATAAAAGTAGGATTTGTCCTCAAAGACACCCTGTCTGGGTAAAATATGATAAAAGGCTCTACAGCCATGAGGGCCTGTAGTTCTGAAATTCTTCTTGCTGAAGTAACTGCGAGTAGCAGAGCTGTCTTCCAAGATAAGAACTTTATATCAGCGGTAGCAGCTGGTTCAAATGGAGGCAGGGTGAACTTTTCCAACAAACTGAGGTCCCATGCTGGTAATTGTGATCTTCTAGGAGGTCTTAAATTCTTGGCTCCTCTAAGATACTGCTTTAGTAAAGGGTGAGAAAAGATTGGTGGCTCTGTATTGTAATGAGCCGAAATGGCAAAGGCATGTATTTTAATTGATGAGAAAGATAGGCCTTTGTCAAGCATCTCAGTTAAGTATTGTAATATCTGAGGAATACGCGGTTCTGCTGTATCAGTTCCTTGTGCTTGATTCCAAGCACAGAATCTCTTCCATTTGTCAGCATAACATTTTCTAGTACTGGGCCTTCTGGCTTCCAAAATGACATCTGTCACAGCTTTACTGAGAGGTGTCATTTGTATGATTACATGATTAGCCATGCTGCCAGGTTCAGAGTCTGTAGTTGACTGTGCAGGATCTGATTGTTTTGCTGGGACAGTAGTTGTGGTATCTGAGGCAAGGTCCAAGCTGGGTATTGAGACAAGTTCCTTAGGATTGGGTACCAGTATTGGCGGGGCCAATCTGGGGCAATTAATAACATTTTTTCTTCTCTTGTCTGACTTTTAGGAGGACCTTGGGTATAAGAGGAGGATAGGGCATCCACTTTCCATGCTTGGCTGTGATAAGTCCTTGTGCAGAATCTTTTCAATTGATAATTTTAAGGAGAGGCAAATAGATCTATGTCTGGGCTCCCCCATTTCTCTGTTATCATGCTGAAGACTTGTGGATTTAGTTTCCACTCGTGAGGATCCATAAGGTTTCTGCTTAAATAGTCTGCCAGTGTGTTTTGTTTATCTGGCAGGAATTGAGCTTGAAGATGCATTTGGTAGGTCAAAGCTGTGTGCCACAGTGCCATGGCTAATCTGCAAAGGGGGTATGAGTGTGTGCCCCCTTGCTTGTTTATATACCACATGACTGTGGTGTTGTCCGTATTTATCAGTAGTTGTCCTGGATGAAGTAAGTCATTGAAGGCTGTTAGGGCATTTTGCACAGCTAGCATCTCTTTCTGGTTGATATGTAGATGCATTTGTTTTGGTGCCCATATGCCCTGAATGCATCTTCCTGCCATGTGGGCCCCCCAGGCACAATCTAATGCGTCTGTTGTTAAGGTTTGGCTGGCAGGGGGTAGAGTGAAGGGCCGTCCCATGTTTTGGTGACAGGCGTTTGCCCACCATAGAAACTCCTATTGCAAGCAGGGAATGAGAGGGATCACTGTTTCCAGACTGTGTGAATGTTGACTCCATAAACTGTTTAGGTACCATTGAAGTTTCCTCATATGCAGTCTTGCATATGGAATTAGTAGGATGCAGGATGCAAGATGCCATGAAGCCCAGAACCTGCAGAAGTTGTCTTGCAGAAGACTGGGTTTTTGTTGCCATCAGTTTGAATTAAGTGGTCAGTTGCCTTTGTCTGCCGTGAGGTAAGCCATCTGGGCAGTTGTATTCAAGCTTGCACCCAGGAATGTTATCTTTTGAGAGGGTACCAGTTGTGATTTCCTTTTGTTTATTGTGTACCCTAGGCATGTTAGAAGCCTTTTCACAAACGCCAGGTGTCAAAGAAGAGTGTCCTTGTTTTCTGCTTGAATGAGACAGTCGTCCAAGTAAGGATATATTTGCATACTTCTTTGTCTGCAAAATGCAATTACTGCTGCCAAGCACTTTGTAAAGACCCTGGGCACAGTAGATAAGCCAAAGGGCAGTGCAGAGAATTGGTAATGCATTAAGCCAGCCTTTAATCTGAGGTATCTTCTGCATGACTGTCTTATTGGGACATGCAGGTATGCCTCTCTTAGGTCTAAAGTTACCAGCCAAGCATTCTTGCCCAGCATGGACGCTGCTGCAAAGTCAGCATTTTGAATTTTGGAATGTCCAGGTATGTGTTCAAAATCGATAAATCCAGTATTGGCCGCCAGGCCTTGTCCTTTCTGGCTACCACGAACAGTTTTGAGTAAAAACCTTGTCCTTTTTCCTGTCCTGGTACTGTTTGAATGGCCCCCATTATCCATGAGGGACGTAACCTGTTTCTGTGCATCTGCCCATTGATTTTTTGGCAGATCTGGCCAACCATTTGCCATTGGCAGTGTGTGCAAATGGAATCTGTATCCCTGTGATACGATTTTTAGTACCCACTTGTCCTGGGTTATTAAATGCCAATTTTGAGCAACATGTGCTAATTTTCCCCCTATGGGTGCTGCCAAAAGATAAGTGCTTGGTGTTGGCAGGGGGGAAGTCATTGGGATTGCTTTCTGTAGGTTTGCGCTTTATCTCCTCCAGATTTGGAGGTAGATGCGCCCCCATTGCTTTTACCTGTACGAGTCTTGCGCCTGGTATCTGGAACCCTTAGGGCATCTGGATTTGCCCTTTGAGCTCTGTCCGACACAGGAAAGGACCAATTTTTTGTAGGCCAGTGTCTACTGAATCTTGGTGGCTGCACTTGTAAGAAGTCTTTAACAGTTTGCCTAGACTTAGCTTTGTCTTCCATTTTCTTTAAAACCTCTTCTGCCTTAATACCAAACAGAGAATCATGCTGTAAAGGTACATCTAGCAATTTAGCTTTAACATGATCAGGCAAATTTTGTTCCTTTAGCCAGGCATGCCTCCTAATCACAGACCAGTAACTGCGGCCCTGCAGGAGGCCTCTAAAGAATCAAAACAACATTGCAAAGTATGCTTTCCAACTTGTTCAGCTGCATGCAATAATTCCTGCAATTCTTTAGTTTCTGCACATTCCGAAATCAACATCATTTTCTATTTCAGCAATCCCATAACATGTTGTTGGTACTTAAGCATATGAAATTGACAGTTTAAGGCCCTGATTGCCAAGGTTGCAGATGTATAAACCTTTTTCCCCCATCTCTCCAGTGCCCTTGAATCTCTGTCAGAGGGGGTAGGATTTTTTTGCTGTTGAGGCCTTAACTCCTTTTGGACCCTGTGAAATAGTTTCAGGATCAGCAGCAGGGTTTCTAAATAAAAATGTATGTGAGTCAGGGACCCTGTAATACCCATCAGGCTTACCGGGAGCCGGAGGTAAGGAGTCAGGGATCAAGCTTGACTCCAAAAACACATCATCCACAATGTCTAAAACAGGGGGAATGGCTAAGGGCTTGTGCTGAGGGAGAAGGAAATCCCTGAGCCTCTTTTCTGATTCTGAGAAGTCTTGACTCTCCCAGTGAAAATGCTCCCTCAAAGTATGCAAGGTTTCTCCAAATGAATAATCCTCTGGAGGAGATGCAGATGGAATAGACTCCTCAGCATTAGAATCCTCACTGGGAGGTATAGATAAATTCCTGATCAGAAGAGGAATCGGAAGAAATAGAAACCTGATCTGAAGATTCATAATCAGTGTCTTGCCTAGGCCTCTAATCTGGAGGGGGATGGGTACCCCTGATCAAGGTAACGAGGTCTTCAGCCATTTTGATCATCTGTTTTTTAGGCATAGAGGCCCTGTGCACGTGGCTCATGCGTCAGTTTTTTTAGTTTTAGAAGTTGCTTTTGTCTTTGTTTTTTGTCGTCGGTTTGATGTACAAATGTTGAGGTCTGAATACACCCTCAGAAGCCGGTGCCTGCTCAGCGGATCCGGACCCATCTGAGGGAGATACTTCCGTCGATCCAATACCTTGAGTATCTTGCGGCATGCCGAACTCCACATGGGTGTCGGTAGAGGCCTGCAACTCGAAGGTAGTGGGTATCAGGGGCTGCGAAGGCGTCTCACTGAGTACCGGTGAACGGCTTAGGAGAAGCTTCGTCGGTTTTGGATCTCTACTGCCTTTCTCTGTCCTTTTCTTTGCGTTTTTTATGTACTCCAGTTGTCAGATTGCTATCCGACGACATTTCTGGGTAGTTAAATCTGTTTCCAAAATACTTTGATGCAAAAATATACAGACGCTTAATAGTGCGTTGGTCAAATCTAGCACAAAATCGACAGCCAGGCACATTGTGAACAGGGCCTAGGCAAGGAATACAGTATAAATGGAAATTCTTATGAGGTATTTGCTTCCCACAAGTAATACAATTATTAACTTTTTCTGACATCGGTAAAAAGCAAGAAAAAGGTTTCCCCAATGGGATACTTAGCTTTAGTGAAGACGTCGGTTCTGAAACTCAAACTCGAATATTTCAGTCGTCGGCCAACCGGCACTTGTGAAATGCTTCTGCTTCAGGCACCGCGCAGCAAGAAAGACTAAAGAAAATGGTGTCGGCTGCATGTTTTATACCCCTGACGGCCTGACGTCATGGAAGAGAAGACAGCAACCGACGCAGGACCCAAGACTTTGGAATTCAGGCCGACTGAGGGCAACCTACCAGCAGATTACCCAAATGTAATGACTGCAACAGTGAAACACGAACATCATCCACATTTTCCCTCTCCTTTGACCTTTGGGATAAGGTCGGGTAGGGGTGGAAAAACGGACTCCGACGGCAGACAGAGTCTTTCCCTCCTGTTCACACCTGGTCAAGGTTTCCTTCACTTTAGGCCCAAAAAGGGATGAGCCATCAAAGGGGGTGTTAAAGGATGACTTGAAGGGCTTAGCGAAGGAACACAAGTGCATCCAGGAATGTCTTCTAAGAGCGATTCCTGTACCTGGTGCCCTACTCATTCCATCAGCTGCATAGGATATGAGACGCATGGACGAGTTGACAATAGAATTTAGGGTAGAAAGCTGGGCAGCAACTTTGTCAGAGGCACCTAAAGAGCATCTCCCAACTCCTTAAGGAGATCTCTTTGCAACCTAGTAAAATGGGTTAAATAGTTCGGTGAAGGAGAGCAAAAGTCGCTGAACTGAAAAAGAAGTTATGTCTTACCATGACGTTCTATCTGAGTTGTAGATCTTTATTCATTCTTTACTGTTAGGACCTCGGAACCGATACGGCCGTTTCCCAGCTCACACAAGCTAAAAAAACTCTCAGCTAAGAACCTACCCACAATGCCCCTCTCCTAGATACTCCAGGTCGAGTTTGCCCACCCTAGATAAAGATGCAGTAATAGGAAAAAGGTAGGAGGCTCTGTCTGAGCAAATACCCTAACCAGGAGTACCTGAAGACCACCAGGAGTCAAGGCAGGGGGAAGGAGGGCGGGAAGTAAAGAATGAATAAAGATCTACAACTCAGATGGAACATCATGGTAAGACATAACTTCTTTATCTGATGTCGTAAATCTTTATCGATTCTTTACTGTTAGGACAGAGTCCCCAGCTACTTGAGTCCTGGGTGTCCCTAAGGAAGGATATTCCTGAGCACCATAGAACCAAAAGATGCTCGTCCCCTGGAGGCCAAATCCAATTTGTAATGAGATATGAAGGTATGAGGTCTTGCCCATGTGGCTGCTGCTCATGTATCATCCATAGAGGCTCTGTAATGAAAAGCTATAGAGGTAGCCATAGATCTGGTAGAATGAGCCTTTATTCTGGAAGGTAAAGGTAGCTTATTCTGTTGGTAGATAAAGGTAATGACGTTTCTAATCCAAGAGTATAAAGTCACTTTGGAAACAGGTTTACCCAACCTGGGTCCTGCAAAGGCCACAAACAATTGGTCTGTTTTCCTGAAAGATTTAGTCCTGTCCAAATAACAATGAAGCTGTCGGTGCACATCAAGGGTGTGCAAAAGGCACTCCCCCCTCTGTTAGAATGCCTTGGGAAGAAAACTGGCAGATCAACAGATTGATTAATGGAAAAAACAGAAATGACTTTGGGCAAGAAGGAAGGGTCAGTACGAAGGGACACCCTATCCATGTGGAAGATCAAGTAAGAAATCTTGACACTCAAGGCCTGCAGCTCAGATACTCTTCTCATTGAGGTGAGTACTACTGGAAGTATGGTTTTCAAAGACAAAAATTCAAATCACATGAATCAAAGGGCTCAGAGGGAGAGCCTGTAAGAGAATGAAGCACCAGAGTCAAGTTCCAGGGATCTAAGGGAGGCTTGACCAGAGGTTTAACATGTAATACTCCCTTCAAAAAAGTCTTGCATAGGCGGTGTGACATAATTGAAGAATTTTCAAGAACATTAAGAAAACTGGCGATAGCTGCTAAATGTACAGTGATCGTTGAAGTTGAAGCTCCTGCATGCAGGAGAGTAGTCAGGTATTGCAGAATCTTTTGACTAGGCATAGAGAAAGGGTCTAAGTTCTGGTCTTTGGCCCAAATAGAGAACCTAGTCCATTTGCTAGAATAAACCTTTCTAGTGGAAGGTTTGTGTGAGGCCAGAAGAACTTCACGAACAGGAGATAGGATGTCAGGCAGTCTGGCAATCACTGGAAGTGGAGGAACCAGGCTGTGAGCTTGAGACTGTGCAGGTTTGGATGAATCAATCCCTGAGGAGGGGATAACAGGTCCTGGGAATGATCCAGGATCCATGAATCAGATGAGGCCATAAAAACCAGAACCAGACTTGACGTGGCCAGTAGGGAGCAATGAGGATCACTTTGCTTTTCAACCTCTGAGCTTTCTAGAGAAATTCTGTAATAAGGGGAAACGAGGGAAAGGCATACAGAAGACCCTGGGCCAATCGTGCGTTAGAGCATCTCTCGTTGGTTCCCCCTGAGGGGGGATCAAGGAAAAATAGCTCCTGCATTTGTAATTCAGGGGAGAAGCAAACAGGTCGCAGCAAGGCTTGCCCCAATGTTGGAAGATCCGAGCTGCTATTACAGGATTGAGGGACCATTCATGAGGCATCAAGATGTTCCTGCTCAGATTGTCCGCAATAAGGTTGGAACTCCCAGGAATGTGCGTTGCTGTAAGAAAGAGATTGGAAGCTATTGCCCAGTGCCAAATCCTCATGGCTTCCCGACACAGGGGGTAAGATCTGGTTTTGCCTTGCTTGTTGATATACCAGACAACTGACATGGTCTGACTGAACTGCAATGGTCCCCGAAGGCAGGGATGCATGGAACGTTTGCAATGCTAAGAGAATTGCCCTCAGTTCCAGGACATTTATGTGCAAGTTGGCCTCGAGGGGGGGTCCAGGTGCCTTGGACAGTCTTTCCATGAAAATGCCCCCCCCCACCCTAATAGTGAAGCGTCCATGGTCACAGCTGCAGTGGGTTGGGGAAGACAGAACGGTTGACACCAAAGATTCTTTTGTGGCTCCATCCACCATATCATTTCCTCCTTGCAACAGTTCGTAAGGTGTATAATGTGGTTGAGTGGTAGGTTAACAATGACCATTGTGCGGAAAGGAGCCACTGCAGGATTCTCATGTGCAGTCTCGCCAGTGGTACCAAGGTAATGGCAGCTGCCATGGAGCCCAAGAGTTGCAGTACAAGACGTGCTGGTACAAACGTGCGAGGAAGAAGGTCTTGAATTTGGTGTCTTAAAGCCTGTGAGGGGGGAAGAGAAGCTTGACAGGATGTTGTGTTGAAGACCGCTCCAATAAATTCCAGTGTCTTCGTTGGAGACATCTGAGATTTGTCTTTGTTGATTGTAATCCCTAACCAGACAGCGAGATCTTAAGTGTAAGAAAGGCTGCAGAATAGGCGATTCCTGGTCGGAGCGGTAAGGAGCCAGTCGTCTAGATAGGGAAACACCTGGAATCCTTGTAGAAGAAGATGAGCTACCACAACTGCCATATATTTGGTGAACACTTGGGGGGGGGGGGCTGTTGAGAGACCGAATGGCAGTACCCTGAACTGGTAGTGATTGGCTCCCAGCCAGAAGTGGAGAAACTTCCGGGAGTGGTGATCCATCTTTATATGTGGGAGTACGCATCCTGTAGGTCTATAGAACACATCCAATTGTCCCTCCCTACGAAGGGAAGAATGAACTGTACTGTGACCATCCGGAATTTTTGAGGTTTTATAAATTTGTTCAGTAGGCTGAGATCCAGGATTGGTCTCCAGTCTCCTTGTCTTTTGTGGCACTAAAAAGAGCCTCAAGTAAAACCCAGATCCTAACTGCTCTGGTGGAACTGGTTGGATGACTCTTTCTTAGCAGTTTTGCTAATCCCCACTGATTGGGTGGTACATCGGGGATTTGTTTGACAGGTCTGGGAGTTAGGTCGAAAGGTATTTGGTAGCCTCTGGATATTATTCTCTGCACCCAAATATCAGTAGTAATAAGATGCCAGGCTGGTAGATGCAGAGAGAAATGACCCCTGACTGCTTCCAGAGTAAAGCAACCGGGCAGCTGCTCAGGATCGCTGGTAGGGTCTGCCAGAGAAAGAATCTCTGGCTCCCTGGTTACGCAGACCCCCTCTACCCCGAAAGGGGTGTCTTCCATATGAGTAGCCCCCTCTGCCCCGGGGGGATTGCTCACCACGGGTGTCACGAGAGGATCCTTGGGATTTCTTGAACCATACCTTTCCCCCCTTCTGGTTCCTGGAGTAGGGCCTCTGGGGGTTGAAAAGCGTATGCTCACAGCAGACAAAGTCTTTCAGTCTTTCTCACTAAGTGCAAGTGTGTCACATACCTTGGGTCCAAAAAGTGCAGATTCATCAACAGGTGAGTTAACAAAGGAAGATTTAAAGGGGTTTGCAAAATCACATAACCGCATCCAAGCATTACGTCTCAAGACACCAGATGCGGCAGCTCGAGCTGCCCCCTTGGTGTGAGATATCAAACGCATCGAGGAGTTTGAGATGGATTCAAGGGTAACTATCTGCGAGGCGACAGTGTCATGCACCTCATCAGGCAGTACCCCCACCAAAGAGGAAGACATTTCAGAAATTAGGTCTCTTTGGGGATGAGTAAAGTGTGCCAGATAATTCAGTGACCGAATGGCAAAAGTCACTGAAGCATACGTCCACTTCCCTAGTCTGTCCATGGTCCGGGACTCCCTGTTTGGAGGATGGACAGTGGAACTATCTTCTGCCAGTTCACTCTTAGTGGCTGCTGCCACGACCATAGAATCAACTGTCACTGCTTGGACCAGTGGGACTGGTCTTCAGGCGTAGATAAAATTTTGTCCGGCCTCCGGGGGACAGGTTCTAAATTGTCTGGGGCCTTCCAGGCATGCTGCACAATTAGTTTAACAAGACCATCTGCTGGTGGGGTCACCCAGGAAGTAGATGGCTGGGCAAGGAAGGCCTGCAGAAACACAGATTTCTCAGAAAAAGGTTTAGAGGATTTCCATTCCCCTGCTGTTTGAGGATTTCAAGAATGTCTCTTAACGAAACGTCGTTTGGGGGAGAACGTGGGGACCCTTCCCCTTCATCACAATCGGTGTCTTCTGTGATAGATTCCCCCAGGGAGTCAAGGTGCTTCTCTTGCACCATTTCTTCCAGGGTGGCTCTCCAGTGGGATCTTCTGAGGAGGACTCCGGAGAAGGGGCTCCCTTCACAGGGGGTTCTGATACTGGTGTCCTAGGGGCTGGTTGTGAGCCTTCGGAGTGATAGGCCCTATCCATCACCTGTACAGCAGGCCCACCCGAGCCCACTTCCAGTTGAGGGGTTACGAAAGAACTGGGAGCACGTCGGAACAGTGGACGCAGATGGTGCCAGCGAGAAAACAAGCGCCGGATTAGGTACCAAGATACGGACAGTCCAAGCACCGCTCCGAGAAAGCATCTACTCCATTGTAGCCGATGCTGCAAGGGTGGTGGGTGCCGATAGGGGAGGCACTGCTGTTGGAGCAGAGACAGTATGTACAGAAGCGGGTGCTGGGGGAAGAGATAGAAGATGCCAAGCCAGGAGGGATGGAAGGTCTAGCTGGAATGGGCAATCCCCTAGCTACCAGAAGCTGGTCCACAACCCGCACTAGGTCTAGCTCAGAAAAACTCCTCGTGGATCTAAAAGTGGCTGCAGAAGGGGAATCAGGTCATTCTAGAAAGGGACTAAACCTCTGCCTGAAGAAAGGGTAATAAGTAGGAGAATATCTTGCCCTTGGCAGGTAATCGAACTTTGGAGCCGATTAAGCTGTCAGCACCATGAACGGGGATGATGCCGAGGCATGTACAGTCATTGGAGCCTATGGAGCCGAGGAAACTGACGGCACCGTGGACAGGGATGGAGCAGAGGCATGAACAGTCATCGTAGCCGATGTAGGAATGAAAGATGGCACCGAAGTTAGTGGTGCTGTGTTTGGAACCGAGACAGAAGTGAATACCATGGTCAGACCTGAGGGAAGAGGACACAGGTCCTGGTGCAGAAGAGGTCTGCGCTGAGGGCGCCGGTGAAGCACGGAGCAGACTCGGTTCAGAAACTGATGGAGATGCAGAAACTGAGTGACTCCGTTTTTCCTTATATTTTTGGTCTTATGTGGGGGTGAGACCTCCGACCCAGATTGAGCCTCCGAGAAAGGTGTCGAGTAAACCTTTTAAAATAAGTTTATTCTTACGTTCTGCTAGTATCCAATTAGAAAAACCAGCACAAATGATCCACGCCCAAACAGTAGACACAACGAACATGTGTATCGGAGTTAGGCATCTTACGTCCACACTTGTCACACTGTTTAAAACCCAACTTAGCTTTGTCTGACATGGTAAGTGAAACAATGCTATCCTGTAGAAAAAATTAAGGAAGAAATACCAGTGGAGTTATGTTAAGGACTACCACTAGTAAAAGGGGCCTGTCAGGCAGGAGAGAGGGACAGTCAAAAGAAGTAAAAAATTAAGTTACCAAGAAAAAGTGTAGGAAATAGGCCTAGGTTATAGGCGACAGTGATAAAAGACGAACTTGACTAAAAATTTTGAAATTCAGAAGAAAAACTGTCATAAAAACAACAGATTACTACTTAGCTGGACAGAGATGGCCAACATGTCTGACTAGAAACACGGCAAACGAGATCTGGGGTATCTAGGAGAGGGGCACTGTGGGTAGGTTCTTAGCTGAGAGTTTTTTGGCTTGCGTGAGCTGGGAAACAGCCGTATCAGTTCAGAGGATGGAATCGAGGTCCTAATAGTAAAGAAAAAATAAAGATTTACAACATCAGATCATGCATTTCCCATATCTACCCATGATCCTAGACTCTCTATTAGGAGGATAGATAGACGAGGAAGTCTCAGACATTTCCTTTTTGGTGGCCGCCGCCACCACCATGGCATCAACTGTGACTCCTTTGGTTAAGAAAGTTCTGTCTGCAGGGGCTGATATAAACTTGTTAGGCCTCCTAGGGACAGGCTTCATGGACTCCGGTGACTCCCACGCCCTTCGAGAAACCAACTGCATGAGCTCATCGAAGGGTGGACACAACCAAGAGGTGGAGGGTTGAGACCCAAATACCTTCAGGAGAACTGACTCATCATCAGTAGTGCTTTTGGACTGCCAATCACCCCTCTGCCTAAGGATCTCGAGTATCTCAGCAAAGGAAATATCCTCCGAGGGGGGACCATGGGGACCCTTCTGACTCATCCAAGTCAGTGTCAGATGTTAAAGACTCCTGTGGGGAGTCCAAAAGTCTCCTCTTGCACAATCTCTTCCTGAAGACATCCTCAGTGGGAGCCTCTGGGGATGTCTCGGAAGAGCAGGGGGCACCCTGTGGGACTACCTGAGGCTCTGGGTCTCTACGCCTAGCCTGGATGATGGAAGCAGAAGCAGAGACAGGTGCTTTAGGGGATGAGGAAGCAAGGCCTGAAGTCGAGGATGCCTTGGGGGATAAAGCTCTCCTCATGGCTTCGAAGGCACCACGGCTCCGATGGGAAAGAATCGACGGATCCGAGGGAACCGTCAAACCCTCCCGCACCGAGGCAGTGGGCTCCAAGCCGGAGGTAGGAGCCGAGCTCATCCGAGCCGAAGTCCCAAGAGGAAGAGTCGGCACCAAAAAGTCGGTCTGACTATCCTCCCCAGATCCGACTGGAGAATGTCTGCTCCTAGAGTCCCCATTAGGCGCCGAGGACATCAGAGTGGATGGAACAAAGGACACTGGAACAGGTCTCGGCTCCACAATCAACAGGTCTGCTTCTTCTGGCTCCAAAGGGCCGATACGCCTCAGAGGAGGAGTAGCCAAAGCAGGAGTAGTGGTCTTCGGCTCTGAAGCCGCTTGGGTCGGAACCGACAATTTAGTAAGGCCTCGTGCCTGTAAAAGCTTCTGCACCAATCGATCCATATCCAAATCTGAAAGGCTGACAGATGATCTAGATGAATGCACCGATGGCGCCAGCTGGAGCAATGGTGACTGAGGCACTTCGGATACCGGCTCCAATGCTGTGGGCTGGCTCTGAAAAGAAGTCTGTGGAGCCAATGTCGCAGAGTCATCAGACTTTTTTGATTTTTTTGAGTGCTTGGAGTCCTTAGATTTAACAGAAGACTTAGATTTGCTGGCCACATCCTGGTCACTCAAAGCCTCTTGAAAGGGGTGTTTAAGCAAGCTCCTGTCCATTAACTTCCTTTTCCTCTCTAACAAAACTCTTGAAGAAAAGGAATGGCAGATAGCACAAGATTCTTGTAAGTGGACAGCCCCTAAACAATACACACAGGTAACATGTCCATCAGTAACTGACATTTTCTGACTGCAGTCCAGACATTTTTTAAAACCCGACTTGGGATGTTTGTCCTTATCAGCCACCATAATAACTACTTTAACAAGCAAGCCAGATTATTAATAAAGTTACTAGGCTGTAAACGCGCGCACACACAGAAACGAGCCTGAGATAAAAAATCCAAACTCCACACAACTAGAAAAAGGCTGTATATAGCCACTAGAAAGCTATTTAAACACATACTGTAACAGATAAAGTACAGTTTTGTACCTACCATAAATGTAGATGTTCGAAGATCCACATTGCTGCAGTCCTAACACTTGGGTAGTTCGCTGTCCCAGTCGGCCCGAATACCAAAGTATATGGCTGACGTCGGTCAAGGCGCATTAGTCTGACGTCAGGACGTCAGGGTACAAATGCGCATGACCGACGTCATATCCTCAGTCTTTTCTTGCCCCAGATGTCAGAAGACCCTAAAAAGAAAAGGCTAAAACCAAAAAACACCACACACTCCTGCACCAAATATATATACAATATATACAAATTGACAAGAGTATAACCTCACCCACACAACCACCCCTAAACACAGAGGGGAAGGAGGGTAAATTGGACTGCAGCAATGTGGATCTTGAACATCTACATTTATGGTAGGTACAAAACTGTACTATGTTCTTCATACCACATTGCTGCAGTCCTAACACTTGGGCAGAATCCCAAAGCAGAGGTAAGGGAGGCTGGCAAATCATAAGGAAGCAGGAGCTGACAACATGCCCTGCAAAATAGCCGTGGCAAAACCAGCCCTAGATTTAGAGTAGAGAGGAAGGTGGTAATGCTTAGAGAAAGTATGCACTGAACTCCAAGTAGCTGCCTCCAAAATATCCTTAGTTGCCACCCCCCTTAGAAATGCTGTTGAAGTGGCAGTAGCCCTAGTGGAATGAGGCCTAATCCCAGCTGGAATCTCCTTGCCATGATGGGAATAACAAAATGCAATGCAAAACCCAATCCACTTAGAAATAGTTTGTTTTGACACAGGCTTGCCCTGAGAACTCAAAGCAAAAGAAACAAACAACTGCTGAGACTGCCTAAAATCCTTAGTCCTGCTTAAATAATAACGCAACTGCCTGTGTACATCTAAAGTGTGCAAAATCTTTTCCCCCTTATTTTGGGGATCTGCATAAAAGGTAGGCAAATGAATAGTTTGGTTTAAAGCCACACTAGAAACCACTTTAGGCATAAAGGAAGGATTAGTTCGTAAAGATTACCTAACCTTAGGAAAAAACAGGAATGGCGCACCCGCCATAAGGGCCAGCAAATCAGACACCCTTCTTGCAGATGTAATGGCTAACAAAAAGCAGTCTTCCATGACAAATATTTCAATTCAGCAGTAGCTGCAGGCTCAAAAGGTTGTAGAGTGAGTTTCTCCAACACAAAATTGAGGTCCCAAGCAGGAGTAGGAGCTCTCATTGGGGTCTTATATTCTTTGCCCCTCTAAGAAATTGCTTGAACAAAGGATGAGAAAACAATGGTGGGTCACAATCATAGTGAGCTGAAATTGCTGCAGCATGAATCTTAATGGAAGAGAAAGACAAACCTTTGTCCAATAACTCAGTAAGATATTGAAGAGCCACACTCAAATTTGGCTCAGAAACATCCAAATCCTTTGCTGCACACCAAAATAAAAATCTCTTCCATTTTCCTGCGTACACTTTCCTTGTACTAGGTCTTCTGGCTTCCATAATCACATTCAAAACTTGTTGAGGAAGCTGAGACCTGCTATGGTTCAAAACAGAATATGCCAAGCTGTTAGATGAAGAAAGTGAAGCTTGACATTGAGCAGATGCCGTCCTTCTGAGACAATAGGTGTGGAATCAAAGGTAAGGGCCATGGAGGCTTCCTTACCAGACTCCTCAGCAATGGGTACCAGTGCTGCGAGGCCAATCTGGAGCTATTAAAATCATCCTTGGCTTGTCTTGTCTGACCTTTAGAAGTACCTTTGGGAGGAGAGGCAGAGGTGGAAAGGCATACACATGAAGATTTTTCCAACTGAAAGAAAGAGCATCCACTTTCCAGGCTGTGTGATGAAACCTTTTAGTGCAAAACTTTGGCAGCTGGTGGTTTAGTGGAGAAGCGAACAGATCTATGTCTGGAGTTCCCCATGACACTGTCAATGTCTGAAATACATGAGGATCCAGTTTCCACTGTGGGGATCCATGATTTGCCTGCTTAACACATCTGCTAAGGAGTTCTGTGCTCCTGGCAGAAACCTTGCTTGAAGATTCAGCTGCAAGCTTAGCAGTCTCCCACAAAATCATTGCTTGCCTGCATAGAGGATAAGAATGTGTTCCCCTTGTTTGTTGATGTACCACATGACAGATGTGTTGTCTGTTAGAATCAACACCTGCCCTGGAAGAAGTAAATCCTTGAAAGCCAGTAATGCAAACTGGACTGCTAACATCTCCTTCATGTTGATATGTAGATGCTGCAGTCTGGCAGGCCACTGTCTTGTATCCACTTTCCATTCAGATGAGCTCCCCAAGCTGTGTCTGAGGCATCTGTCGTTAGAATCTGACTCGCCTCTGGCGGGTCACAGAGAGTCCCTTGTTTAGGTGACATTCCTGAGCCCACCACAAAATTCCTTTTGAATGCAAGGTATTATTTGAATGACAGTGTCCAAATCCTGGCAGTGCTGTGTCCATACATCTTTGAGATACCATTGTAGCTTCCTCATATGCAGTTTGGCATTGGGAAGTACCAGAATACAAGATGCCATGAACCCTAAGGCTTGAAGGACTGTCCTTGCAGTCAGCCCGGACTGATGAGATAGTTGATGGAAGTAAAGAAAGATTCTTTTGTTTGTCCGGGGTTAAAAAGGCCATCTGGGTTGCTGTATTCAGTCTCACACCCAGAAAGCACATGTCTTGAGAGGGTACTAGACTGGACTTTATTTCGTTCACAGAATACCCTAGGCATCTTAGCACTGCTATCACATATTCCAAATGCTGAAGAAGCACGTCCCTTCCTTGAGCCAGAATCAGGCAATCGTCCAAATAAGGATAGATTTGTATTCCTTTTAGCCTGAAGAAAGCTATCACTGGAGCCAGAACCTTTGTGAATACTCTGGGCAGTAGATAAGCCAAAGGGCAATGCAGAGAACCGATAATGAGAATTCCCAACTCGCAAACGCAGATACTTCCTGCAAATCAGTCTGATAGGAACATGAAGGTAAGCTTCCTTGAGATCCAAAGTTACCATCCAGTGATCTTTGCCCAGCAGAGGTAAAAGCTGTTGTAACGTCAACATTTTGAACTTGGGAATGTCCAGATAAGTGTTGAGGATAGACAGATCCAAAATTGGTCTCCACGTGTTCCCCTTTTTGGTACTAGGAACAGGCGAGAATAAAATCCTAGGCCCCTTTCTGGCACAGGAACCGGCTGAATGGCCCCTATTTGGAGCAACAGAGAAATTTGCTTGTGAGCCTCTTTCCTTTGTTGAGGAGGAATGTCTGGCATGCCTTTGAAAGGAGGCAAGGTATGGAAATAAAACCTGTAACCGTGGTGAATGATATCCAATACCCATCTGTCTTGGGTAATTAAACTCCAGTTTTCTTTGAAAAGTGCCAACCTTCCTCCCAAAGGTGCTGCCAGACGAGAAGATTCTGGCAGCTGAAAAGGCAGGTCATTGTGTCTGTTTACGAAAGGACTGACCCCTGCCCTCACCAGAAGACTGAGCAGGTGAACTCCCTGTTCTAGGCCTAAAAGAACCTTGAGTTCTGCCTCTACCACGTCTAGACCTACCCCTAGACTGGGAATCATAAGCAGGATATGTCCACCCCTTGGTAGGCCAATTTCTACTAAACTTGGAGGCTGAGCGTGCAAAAATCTTTAAGAGTCTGCATAGACTTAGCCTTGTCTTCCATTTTCTTTAGAACTGCTTCCACAGGCGAACCAAACAACACATCAGATTGTAAAGGAGCATCTAAAATCCTTGTTTTCACATGCTCAGCTAAATTCTGATCCCTCAACCAGGCGTGCCTGCGAAGAACCGAACCAGTGGCAGCCACCCTCGAAGAGGCCTGCACAGCATCAAAACCACATTGCAAAGAATGCTTACCCACCTGTTCAGAAACATGAACTAAATCCTGCAACTCTTTACACTCAATACCTTCCGCCAAAGCATCTACCTTAGACTTTAATTGTGAAAGGAGATAATTTTGGTATTTCAACATGTGAAACTGGCAATTCAAAGCTCTCATGGCCAAAGTGGAAGAAGTATACACTTTCTTTCCCCATCTATCCAAAGCCCTAGCCTCTTTATCTGGAGGAACAGGATTTTTAACAACAGAAGCCTTAACACCTTTAGGCCCCTGTGAAACAGTTTCTGGGTCTGCCCTAGGACTCTTAAAAGATACTTATGAGCTTCAGGCACCCTATAATATCTATCCGGTTTAACTGGAGCAGGAGGCAAAGAGTCAGGGTTCAGAGAAGCCTCTGCAAAACATCCTCTACCACATCTAGAACAGGAGGTATAGCTAAAGGCCTATGCTGGGGTAGAAACAAAATTCCCTAAGCCTTTTCCTGGAATCAGAGAAATCCTGACCTTCCCATTTAAAATGCTCCCTCATGGAATGAAGAGTCTCTGAAAATGAAAAATCCTCAGGAGGAGAAGCAGAAGGAGTAGAATCATCTACATCAGAATCAGAGTAAGGGAATACTCCTGCAAGTCTTCAGCCGAAGACTCAGAAGCATCCGAACACTGCTCAAAACTCCCAAGCTCAGGTTCCACCCTAGGCCTCTTATCAGGAGGGGGCATAGAACCTCTAATCATTGTAATCAAATCTTCTGCCATCTTAAGCATATGCTTCTTAGGTACAGACCCTGAAGAACTAGGGTAACTCCTGAAACAAAACCTGGCCTGCCCCTGGGAGAAGCCTTGGAAACAGCAGGGGAGGGCCTAACCACCTTAGGAAGGGAGGGAAGAACAGCTACCTGAGAAGCCCCTTCCGCCTGGCCTACCTCCTGAGAGGTCACATCTTGCAGTAATAAAGTCTCTCCCTGGGATTCCAAAGAAATTTCTGGCTGAACCCTGGCTCCACCGAGCCCTCTAAAGAACCGGCGTCCGGGACGGACGGGTCTTCCCACCTAGGCTTTTCTGTTTTGTCCTTGCACTTTTTGACGAAGCGGGCGTCGGAGCATCCGACGGCATTTTATAATTACACCGCTTCCCAAAACTAACCTGGCACAATGTAATGTTCTCTTTATAGTGCGTTTGTTAAATCTAGCACAAGAGCGACAGCCAACAACGTCGTGCTCAGGCCCTAAGCAAGGTATACACAAAGTATGGTAATCCCTATGAGGTATCTGTTTCCCACAAGAAATACAGTTATTCACTTTTTCTGACATCCGGTAAAATACTGAGGCAAGAAAAACCAAAATAATCCCCAACGGGGTACTTAGCCAACTTGGATTCGGTCTGAAACTCCGACTTCGGAAAATCTCAGAACGCCAACCTGCACTTGCAAAACTGCTTCTGCATCGGACCATGCGGCAAAAAAAGACTGAGGATATGACGTCGGTCATGCGCATTTGTACCCTGACATCCTGATGTCAGACTAATGCGCCTTGACCGACGTCAGCCATATACTTTGGTATTCGGGCCGACTGGGACAGCGGACTACCCAAGTGTTAGGACTGCAGCAATGTGGTATGAAGAACATCTAGGCCAAAACACACAAGGCCAAAATTTTAGAGTAATATTAACACACATGGGAAGGGGAACTTCAAGGAGGCTATAAAAGCTAGCTATCCAACTATCCCAAGTTAAAAATTTACTAAAACTATTTAACAAACTGCTAAACAGAAAAGTTTTTAAATTGCACTGGCCTGAGCTTGCAATGGAACCTCCGATCAGATGCCGTGGCAAACTAGATCTGAGGTAATTTGCAGTGCATCATGGGATAGGAGCTTGGCCTTGAGCTACTGGAAGACCTCAAGCTTTGTATGTGGCCGTACCAGAGCCAATGGATTGGATCAGAACCCATCAGTCAAGAATGAAGGTGAGATTGAACAACTTCACATCGGTCTCTGTGGATAAATACATTCTACATTGTGTAGGAGCACCTTCACTTTTCTAGCTTTCCCTAGTTTTTCTTTTTTTTTTTTAAATGTTATTTAAAATCTAAATATAGTCATGAATAAAACTGGAAAGCCTAAATGTTCTGGCACACAGATGAACACAAACCAGCTACCATCACGGACAGTTTCTCCACTTCCAACATTCTAAACGGTCTGCTTTCCGCAAAGGGCAGGGCTGTCATACCCAAGAGTAGCACACATGCCCCTCTTGTTCACTGGCTATACTCCCTTACATATTCTTCGTAAATGGACACATCCCCAATAATACTACATGGCTTCTAAGGCAGCTTGATCCCTACTGTCTGAAGCTCAAGTAAGCCTTAACAAACATCGCTCTCAATATGTACTCCCACTTCCAAGAGTGAAAAACATGTCAGGGCAGAGATAAACTTCAGCATATCCATCTAAATGTCAAGGTCAGTTTGGAGAAGGAAAGGGTATCAATCTGCTTACTATGCAGTGACAATTTGTTCCAGATACAAGGCAACCATTGGGTACTAAAATTATCCCTCTAACAAGTTATTTATATGCTGGTGGAAGTTAAAATAAATGGTTCTG
Source organism: Protopterus annectens (assembly GCF_019279795.1). Lineage (NCBI taxonomy): Eukaryota > Metazoa > Chordata > Ceratodontiformes > Protopteridae > Protopterus > Protopterus annectens. The sequence goes on from NC_056745.1 coordinate 514,885,946, forward strand.
GTTTTAGTGCAACTGTTTGCCTTGTGATGGTACAAGACATCCATTCGGGTTGGGTGTTTATGTCTCTGTCTTGTGAAGGTGTAAGATATCCATTCAGGTGTGGCCTTTAATGACAAAGAAAGACAATCATATATTGTCACAAAGGAATCTATAAAATACAAAGTACATTGTACGATCCTATGGCTGGAAAATGTCTCTTCACCTCTAATACCTAATTAGAGCAGTACTGCGCCTCATTACATGCAGACTCCAGATTATTTCTGAATGCCTAACTGGCCTCATTTTAAATCTCTGATAAGTAGCATAAAGACTGAAAAAAAGATTTGTAGTCTTTGTAATTAAACTGTCTCAAGTCATGTTTGGCACATCAAAGCACTGACACTATACATATAATTAAAAAACATTGCTCACCATTATTGTGTTTTCTTTTTTAGTGAAGTGCATTTATTTTATTTAATGTGTGATAGATTTACAGTTAGATCCCCCTAACATCGGCATGTAATAGTACTGATTCACATTACATTGATTTATGCACATCATATCTATCTAATAATATAAAAACATTTAAACTACACTGACTAATAAAGGAAAAAGGCTATCCTCTTCTAATCAAACTAAACTAAAAATAAAAAAAAAAGACAATATTCTTAGAGAAAAATTTTTAAGTGAGGTAATGTATAGGGCTGGGGTTTAGGGAAGAGGGAGTGTGATGGTTTGCACACATTAAGGACGGACAAAGCTCCTTTATCACTTTACATATGCTAACCCTGTCAGTGCACCAAACCCCATTCCTACACATCATCTTATGAAAAACCCTTTCCCCTAAAAATACCACAAGCCCACACGCCCACATCACTAAATCTATCCCCTCACAGAGCTTTTACCCTAACCCACAAATGCTCACAAACACACTTCTACTCTAATGCCAAATTTTCACTATATCTGAATACTTCAGTATTAGAAAAAAACTCACCCTCACAAGCACATCTTAGGACTCGAGTAGTCGGTGTTCCGAACACTGACACTTCCAGCAGATGAAACAAACTTCCTTCACTTAGAACAGCAGTTAACTTTGTTAACTAAAGCAAGTCCACAAAGTTAAATGCAGCTGTGTGCGTTTATTTTGATTTAATGTATACACACACACATGTATATATAGACACAAAGACAAATCATGAGATTACTGAAGCTTACACACACACATTTTATATATATATATATATATATATATATATATATATATATATATATATATATACACACACACACACACACATATACACATACATTACATATACATGTATATCTATGGGTTAATTCATATGACCTAACTTTCATATGATCGACATTCATTTCAATGAGACCAAAATCTAAAGTCCAAAACACCTAATACCCATTTGATCGAAACTCATACCATCAACACATGAAATTACAAGCATTATGCCCCTTTTCCCCGCTGTAGCGCAATCCTGGAGTTAGAATGTATAGTTAAGGGGGGTGTGGGGGCCACAGTTAGATAGTGGCCACAGATAGATTAGTTAGCTCAGATAACTATTGTTGTCTGCAAAGAGTTTGTCATAACAGTTATAAGTATCCATGTGTATCTTTGAAATGTATGAAGTATGTGGGGGGCTGTGACAAACCCACCATCGTAAATAACACGAGTAACAAAAAAAAGAGGGTAATGCAACTCAATGCCAGAAGTCAAAACCTCAAAATGCACACACTTGAGGCACTCCTCAGTATGGAGAAAATCGATATATGTGCAGTAACAGAAACCTGATTTAAGGGTCCAGAGAGCACCCCAGCACTACCAGGCTACAACTCATACCACACATTGCAGCCACAGAACCCAGTCCGAAATACAAAAGGTGGGAGCGTACCCATATTCATCAAGGATACCCACACCTCCACGTTAGTGGCACAACATGATGCTTCACAGATCATCCACATGCAACTAACAACGGGCAAAACTGCAGTTCAAATTGTAGCTTGCTACAGATCACCCACCATGTCCCAGGACCCCCATTCTGTATTTCTGGAAACACTGGGAAACATAAAAGTCCAACCAAACACCCTAATATTGGGTGATTTCAATTACCCAAACATTAACTGGGAGAACTACTCAAGTACTAACTCCCTTGCCCAACATTTCTTAGAATTTATAAACTCAGACGCCCTGGATCAACTGTTCAACACTCCCTCCAGAGGTGACAACATATTGGACCTGGTCATCACCAACATGGGCAACTGGTGTTCCACACTGGAAGTCAACCCCTCACTGGTTAGATCTGACCATAAACAAATCACTTTGGATATCCACATTCCTCCTGCACCCCCGGACAAGGAAATCACTGTGAAAAACTTATCAAAAGCAACCTTCACGTTACTTAAGACCAAGGTGGAAAGTTTCAAAGCCCCCTTGCTAAATGATAACACTGTTCACGCTGCAAAATCCTTTACTAATGCATTTTATGGGCACCTACAAGAATGCATGGATAGTGCTATCCCAAAGCAAAACCAAGACTCACTCTTCCAAGAAAAGGAAACAAGTCTGGTGGACCTTGCCATAAACAGGCTATACAATAGGAGGAAGAAATTAGTACAGGAAAGAGTAAAATCCCAAGAAGTGAAGACATCTCTGATCAGTACCAGCAAGAAACTACGATCCCTTATAAAATCATCCAAGGCGAGCTTCGAAAGAAAAATTGCCAAGGACTCCAAAGATAACCACAAGGCGTTCTTTAGCTATGTCAAGAATTTTAGTGGCAATGCTCAGATCTGCTCGGAGTTAGTGCAGAATGGCACAAAATACAATGAACCGACCGATATTGTCATCATCCTGGCAGACAGGTTCAGTGCAAACTTCACCCCCCTCTCACCCCCAAAAGGGCCCATAACCATACCAGAAGAATGTAGAGCCCCTGAAATCACAGACACTCAGGTTAAAACAGCTCTCTCCAAAGCCAAAAACACAGTATCAGTGGGATCGGATGGTATCCCAGGCTGCGTCCTACACGAGCTCAAAGACGAACTAACCCCTCACCTAAACACACTGTTCAAACTCAGCCTCTCCACAGGCTACATACCCATAGAGTGGCGCACAGCAATGGTTATTCCACTCCACAAAGGTGGAGCCACAACAGACCCCGGGGAACTATCGCCCTATAAGCCTGACTAGCTTGGTCTGCAAGGTTATGAAGCGCATCATCATGGAACTCATTAACAGAGACATTGGGAACCTCCAAACACTGGACCCTACCCAGTTCGGCTTTAAGGTAAGATCATGCCTCCTAAACCTGGTGGACTTCTTTTAGACAGTAACCAAGGCTATAGACAAGGGAAAGGTGGTAAACACAGCCTACCTAGACCTCGCAAAGGCCTTCAACACCATTCCCCATTCTGGTATTATAGACAAGCTCACCAGCCTAAACATAAACTCCTACGTCACAAGATGGGTTGTCAACTGGCTCATGGACAGAGCCCACATGGTGAGAGTTGCAGGAGTAGGTCCGACTCTAAACCGGTTGGCATTCCCCAAGGCTCAGTCCTAAGACTCCCTCCTGTTTGGCATATACTTCTCAGAGGTACAGGCAAGCACAGGAAGACTATGGCTGACCAAGTTCGGAGACGACTGCAAACTAGGAGCTATAATTGACTCTCTGGCTGACACAGACATCCTCCTAAAGGGTCTCACTGAAACAGATACCTGGTGTCAAAATCATGGCCTGAAGCTAAATGCCAAAAAGTGCATAGTCATCCCCTTTGGAAAAAACAAAGTACCCACAAACTACCACATAGGTGGTAGCCCCCTAAATACAAAAGACATAAGGGATCTGGGGACCCAAGTGGACAGTAATCTCTACTTTGATAATCACATTGCCAAAGTGGTTAGAAAATCCTTCTATGTGGCACACCTAATCACAAAAGGGTTCGCATCCAGATCAAGAGACGTCATTGTGCCCCTCTACTCATCAGACCCATCATAGAGTACAATGCCCGATTTGGGATGTACCTTACAAGACACCTGCAACAGCTGGAAAGACCACAGAAGTACCTCACCAAGAGGATCACTGGCCTCAAACAGATGCCCTATGCAGCTTGACTGAAGAAATTCCAGCTGTACTCGGTTGCATACCGCCTACTCAGAGGTGATCTCTGCCTGACATACAAGGCCATGTCCAACCTAGAATTGATGGACATGCTCCACCTAAAGAAAACCTTATCCCCTCGAGCCACATGCTCTAGGGATCTAAACCTCACCACAACAATAAATAGGACGTGCTGGAGGGATAGTTTCCTGTCCCAGAGACTTCCCATGCTTTGGAACAAGATTCCAATCTACATTAAGCAGAGTTCCTCGCTAACACTCTTCAAGAGAAACCTTGACGAGTGGAATGGAAACAAAGTTTACCCTGGGGATCACTTCAGTGGCTCTGCTGGACAGAGGCACAGGGAACTAATCTAAGGGGGCAGCAACACATTCTGGTTAGGCTTATAAATGCCTTTGGGCAGATAGCCTAGTACCTACCTATGAACCTATATACACATAAATACACACACACACACACACACATATATATATATATATATATATATATATATATATATACACACACACACACATTATATATATATATATATATATATATATTTATTTTACATTTGTTGACTGGGTTAGTCCATCTGGATATATGTCCATTCTCAGTAGAGGTCCGGGGAGATAAGCTCTGCTAAACAGATAATAGCAACATCAGGTACAATACAATTTTAACACTAGAATGCAATTTTACATAGCAGCTTAGTAATCATACAACTAAACTTATTTAAAAAAAAAAGCAAGCAAGTATTTATGAGGTAGAGACATGACTGATGCAGTAGAAAGCTTGCAATTCAAGTTCATACTCTGTAGAGGTTCCTAAGAAAGACTAAGTTAAAAACAGACCTTAAGTAACTTACAGATCATGCTCTCTGAGGTTCATGAAAGAGGTAGAGATAGTGCAGTAATAGTGAGATAAGTACACAGTGGACATAGCAGGAAGGGAATTATTAGTCTGGGTTAATACATGGGCATAGCCACTGAGTTTTAAGGTATTCTTTAAGTTGCTTTTTGAAAAGTAGTGTTGGAGAGAGAGATGAGAGTTCACTGGGAAGCAGGTCCCAGGCTTTCCCCACAGTGTTGGAGAGCAGTGAGTTCCCTGCCTTATTGTTGGATTTATGTATGGATGCTAGTAATTTATTTTCTGAGCGTAGGATTGTAAGATTTTTGTAGGGGGTGATAAGGCTAGTGAGTATTGGAGTATTACTAGGATGACAGAGGGTCTTGTGGGTGATAGTAAGTTGTTGAAATTAAAGCTGATTCTGCAGTTCCAGCCATCCTACCTGTTTTAGACTGTGACAATGCTGGGATGTAAAAGGGGAACCAGTGGCAAATCTGGAAATGTTATTATAGGAGGTTGCCAGTTTGTTGAGGTTGTTTTTGGACAGATTGGTATAAATGGGTGAGGGACTGAGGAGGGTGGAGATAAGATGGGTCTGGGCAATAGTAGTTCTAGCTATTGGAGTAAGGAAGGGTTTAATTTTGTAAAGGGAGCCTAGTTTTCTGTTAACTGATTTTACTGTAGTGTTGATGTGTGTGTCGAAGTTAAGGTTGTGGTCAATTATTACTTATTGGTGGTTGGGTCGGGAGATATGACAGTGCTACTATTAGATATGACTGTGAAGTCTATTGGGGAGGACATTTGTGTAGGAGTGAAGAGCAGTAATTTTATTTTTTTGAGATTCAGGAGGAGGCAGCGGATGTAGGAACCAGTTTTCTACTATATTAAACACACTTTTGTGAGGGACTGGAGTTCAGATGAAGTGGCAGAACACATTAATGTGGAATCATCTGCATATTGTATGCAGGTAACTTGAGGAATTATTACATTTAGACTGTTGATAAAAATTGAGAATAGGAGAGGGCCCAAAACAGGGCCTTGAGGGAGATGTGTGGATAGGTAACTGTCCCATAGCACAGCCTGTTGCTTATTTTTGTAGTAGGACTTGAACCATTATAATGTCTGTGTATCTAGTGAGAGGGATTGAAGTATATTTATAAGAAGCTGATGGTTAACCATATCAAAAGCTTTTGAGAGGTCAATAAAGAGTGCAGAGGATAGAGTATTGTTATTACGATATTTGTTAATGCAGTCAGAAAAGGATAGGAGGGCAGTGGTAGTGCTATGGAATGGCCTAAAACCATGCTGAGAGCTAGTAAGTTATTTTGGAGTAGGTGATCAAGTAGTTGAAGATGGATGCATTTTTCCGTGATTTTTGCAAAAGGAGAGAGTAAGGCTATTGGGTGAAAGTTTGAGAGTTCAGTTGAGTTACGTTATGTAGTGGGATAATATGGGAGATTTTCCAGATAGATGGGATGATTCCTTAAGTAATGGTTCTATTTATTAGGATGGAGGGATAGGCTAGAACTTTTGCTGCTGTTTGTACATATTCAGCTGGAAGAAGATCAGCAGAGGGAGTGCACAGCTTGAGTTTTTGAAGAAGGGTGCAGATGAGGGATGTTGGAAATGGTTGTAAATGGAATGAGGGAATTAAGCTAGTTGTAGTGGAAGGCAAGCTTGTGTTAACAGGATGCAGGGAATTAGCTAGAGATTAGATGGCATCAGTAAAGAAGGTATTAAAGGCATTAGCAATATGCTTGGGATTGTCGTAAGTGGTGCCTGATGGGGCTGTGGTGCCTGATGGGGCTGGTGTTTTGGAGTGCCCTGGATGTAAGAATCTATTAATACCGGTCCAGAACTTTTGTGGTTTGTGTTTGTGAGTTCGTTGGAGTTGAAAGTAAAAGTTGTTTTTATCAAAGTATTGATTTTTAAGTAGCATTTCTCAGCTGCCTAAATTTCTGATGATCTATTGGAATTTTAGGAGTTCTCCATTTGGCCCAGCTTTTATTTCTTAGTAGGGTTTTTTTGACTCGTCTCTTTTGAGCCAAGGAGCGGTTTTAGTCCTATTTCCAATAGAGCAAGTAGGGACATAATAGTCCAGGATTTGTAAGAATTTGGTGTTAAAGTAAGTCACTGCTTCCTTTAGTTGGAGGTGTTTTAGGGGGTGACCAGCCACATGCCTTTAAGTTCAGTTTGGAAGCTTTCTGGGTTAAAATTTCTGTTGGACAGAGTAGTTCTGTAAATGGTAGGGTTGGGAATATTGATCTTTTGTCTAATAATATAGGTTAGTGAGTGGTCACCAATATCAGGAAGAGTACCTGCTTTATATGTAAGGGGATGACTGTTTATTAGGATCCAGTCTAAAGTGCTTTGTTGTTGGGTTTATGGATCCTGGTTGGGGTGATAATAGTTTGGGGAAACCATACAGGTTTATATGGGTAGTTGGCTTGGTTGAAGTACAGCTAATT